>NC_068315.1:32981060-33062000 GCF_025860055.1 Xyrauchen texanus
TCTACATCCCTGCATTACTATGTTAAGTTGGAGTCCTGCATTGCAAAAATACTCCAGAATTAAAAAGTTGTCAAACCCGTTTGCATTGTGTGCAATCCAAGTGTAATTTTTGTATCTCGGCTGTCTAAACCTCCAAACGAGTTGTCTCACACACCCCTCACCTCCAAATTCAAATGTCTCACCATCAAAAGTCATGGCACACACATAATTTGCTATATGTTTACCATTATCACATCGTGTTTCAAAATCATAGAAAATGTAACGATCTGTATATTCCTTGGGTATGGTAGGCTGTATGAAGCACTGGTGTAGGCCTTCGTGGCTTACATCATCCCCGCAATGTAAACATTTATCATTTGGACAGTTATGAGGTTTGGGGTTTTTGGCTGTATGGTAACGTTTACTGCATTTACGACAATATTTTGTAGTATCGCAAGGAGATCTACCACAATCATCGTTCGTAGGGGGTACTATTATATGAGCATTAAAACAGTATCTAGATCTGCAATAAAGCAAACAGTCTTGACAGTGTATTATGCTTTTAGGCTGTTTGTAGCACTCACTATCGTTGCAAACAGAGCACACATATTTACAATCGTGATTCTGTCTGCTCGTATAACCTGTGTAACAGAAATCACACACATATGCAGACCCTATAAAGGCTTTCAGATTCTTTATCATGTAATAATGAGAATCATGAATGTAAAGATATGCTGTTTTGGTGTGTGGCTCATCTGAAGTTTTATATTTTTCCAACCGTGTTAAAGCTACAATTTATAATGCATACTATTTCAATGACAATATTGTGTTTGCCAATCTGAACCTAATGTTTAAAATACGTTTTAGTCTCTGGTAAAAGTAAATAACACTTGTTAATCGTTTATTCGTTTTTTAAAGTGAACGTCTGAATGAGACTGCTCAACCAGTATCGTCTGTTTGCGTAAAATAAACCTATTTGTTAACTAATATCATTCAGTATCCACTGTTTTAGAATCTCATGGTTAAAAATAGAAAATGTAACAAACGTTTGTATTAAAGCTATTTCGTCAGAATTCGTTTTTAGTAGGCAGTTGCGCGTGAAGAAAGGACGCATTAATTTACAATATTAATATGTTTAGTTAAAAGTAATTTTAGAATTGAATAATGCAACATTGGGACGTTTGATAGTTTAATCTGTGGCTGAATCATTTAAAAGGACTGCGGATAGACTATACCAAACCCCAGTTGTGAAATATCCAGAGATCAAAGCTTTAAATTGACACTTCGAAATGTTGGCGCGTATTCATCCCCATGAACACAGATCCAATTAACAACCCTAAGGTCTGGTCAAAATACAAATTTAATTAACCCCCAGTCATTTCGTCGCCTTTATGTCTGAATCATAAAATGAATTACCCCACCGCATGAAAGCGAGACCCCCGCTGCTCAGCGCCTTAAAGGCTGGATCAAAAAACGCGTTATCAATTTGGATGCACTCCTGAAATAATTTTGATTGGAAAAAATGCAATACAACACGTGTTAAAGTTACAATTTATAATGCATACTATTTCAATGAAAACTCATACTATTTGGTTTAAAATACGTTTTAGTCTCTGGTAAAAGTAAATAACACTTGTTAATCATTTATTCGTTATTTTAAAGTGTCCGTCTAAATGAGTTTGCTCTGCCAGTATCGTCTGTTTGCGTAAAATAAACTAATATCATTCAATATCCACTGTTTTAGAATCTCATGGTTAAAAAATAAAAAAATGTAACAAACTTTTGTATTAAAGATATTTCGTCAGAATTATATATAAAATAAACCTGTTTACCAAAATACTGTATTTTCTAGTGAATGTTGTTAAAGTTTTTATAATTTTAGAGTGCCTTTGTTGTATTTGCCAACTTGATACGTTTTTTTAAAATGTCAAAATGTCAAAAATAATTTAAAACACTTCCTAAGATTAGGAGGAGTTAAGCCCCACCCCCGCGGAGGGGCTTGTCAACTGATCTTACGCCATTGTCATTTTGGACGAGATCGTGAAAGGACTTTAAACGGATCGTGTAAGATTTCTGTCTTATATAGTTAAAATTATATATTATGTTTTTAGAAAATGTATCCTGTTTGCTAGGTTAATGTTAAACATCGTCTTACTTACATCACTTATCGCTGAATGAGTTCATGAAAGGATTTTAAACGGTAGATTTTGTGCTGCATTTTACAATTTATGCTATTTAAAATGCTCTTTGTTGAAATACAATTTTTAAATACATTTTATGTTTTTGTTCAGCATCTTTAAAGTGACATTGCTAGAGATGTGTTAGACAACGTAATGTTTAAAAACACATTTTCTTCTCTTTGTCAAAAGTTTAAAAAACAAAACAGTTTTTCACCAAGCATTAAACCCCAATAAAGACATCATTTAAACACATTTTAAACGTAATACTACTTTTTTTGTCATCTCAGTTTTCCATTAAAGATTAATAATCTTTCTACTCTTTTAAATACACCGATGGGGGTATCAGAACAGATACGCCATATCACAGCATGTAGCCTACAACTACCGGAGGGAGGGGAGGGGGGCGGAGGGAAAGGTCAAATGTACAGCAATTAAACCATAAATCAGGGCCATAAATCATTTTTTGTCACAACATACATAATAGATACTACTCCTATCTTCAAACTCAGTGCAGTGAAAGAAATCAGGAATCTGGAGGAACTCCACAAGTCTGGTTTATCCTTGGGAGCCATTTCCAAACGTCTGAAGGTACATCTGTACAAACAAAAGTATGCATGTATAAACACCATGGGACCACGCAGCCATCATACTGTTCAGGAAGGAGGCTCCTAAAGTCTCCTAGTGATGAATGTATCTTGGCGCAAAAAAAGCAAATTAATCCCAGTACAACAAAGGACCTTGTGAAGACGCTGGAGTAAACAGGTAGACATGTATCTACATCCACAGTAAAACAAGTCCTATATTGACATAACATGGAAGGCTGCTCAGCAAGGAAGACCTCACTGCTCCAAAACTGCCATAAAAAAGCCTGACTACAGTTTGTCAAGTCATTTTTATTTGTATAGTGCCTATTACAACACAGATCTTTTCAAAGCAGTTTTACAGAATATCATGCATTAACAGAAAATTAAACTGTAATATCTATAATGTCTTAGAGTCATCACTGTGTAGTTTGATCAAATACGATTGTGAATGATGTTTATAAATAAGTAATTAAATAATAATTATATTTAGAAACTGTGGCAGCGGGGGCGTGGTCAAGCGCCCGTCCGGGAGATAAGGGCGCTCACACCTGAGCTAAATGATGACTAACACCTGTCTCTAATTTCAGTAACATGAGGAGAGCGGCATAAAAAGGGCAGGAGTGACAGAGCACGAGAGGGAGAACCCGACCCAGAAAGCAAACCCTAGCATACTGTCAAACAAAAGAGAGAGAAAAATAAACTTACCCCTTAAGTTGACGTTTGTGTCTGTCCCGTCCTTGAACAGTGTTACAGTGGTGCAGAAACCCGGGACTATTTTTTTTTTTTTGTGATGGAACCAAGTCGCCCCGTAGAGTCCTCCCAGCTGGCGGAAATCCTCCAGTCCCTCGCTAATCTCCATCAGGGCCACCAACAAACCCTGCTTGAGCTCCGGCAGGATCAAGATCGGCGGTTCTTTGAGGTCATGCGGGCTCAGGCAGAGGACCGACTCGCTATCCGGAGCCTCCTCAGCCAGGAGGCTGCGTCAGCATCAGCCGCGACCCCGGACACCCGCGCTACGCTGCCCCCGCCCATGTTACAGAAGATGGGGGTGGCAGATGATCCGGAGGCCTTCCTCGACTTGTTCGAGAGGACGGCTGACATCTGGGGCTGGCCGCCCGAACAGTGGGCAGCCCGCCTAATTCCTCTCCTGTCCGGGGAAGCACAGCTCGCGGCGCAACAACTGCCAACGACGATCCTCCTGGCTTACTCCAACCTAAAGAGGGCCATCCTGCAGCGGGTTGGTCGGAGCCCGGAAGAGAATCGCCAGCTCTTCCGGAGCATGAAGATGGAGAAGTCCGACCGCCCGTTTGCGTTTGTTCAACGGCTCCGGGACGCCTGTCGGCGGTGGCTGCTCGCGGGGGACCGCAACGTCGAGGGAGTCATCGATCAGGTGGTACTGGAGCAATTCACGCAAAGCCTGCCCAGGAGAACGGCGGAATGGGTCCAGTGCCACCGCCCGGCGTCGCTGGAGGCAGCTGTTCAGCTCGCGGAGGACCACCTGGCGGCGATACCAAGGGCAGATGAGCCCTCCCCCTCTCTCTCCCCTTCCCCTGTGTCTTCCCCTGTTTCCCCCGTTCCCTCTCGCTCTGCTCTCTCCCCAGGTCCCGTTCCTGCCCCCCGCAGGCGTGGAGGATACAGTCGACCTGCTTCCTGGTCGTGGGAGAACCCGAGCAACCCTTCCCCGTCTTTCAGTCGCTCTCCTCCTCAGGTGGTGGCGCCCGCCAGCACGGGTGCGGCCGTGGCGCCTGGGCCGGTCTGCTGGAGGTGCGGGGACCCGGACCACTTCCGGGATCAGTGTCCGCTGATGGAGGTGGGGACGGTGGTGCGGGTCTCCGATGTCCCGCAGGCTGCCCCCGGTCGGGCTGGAGCGTACCGGATCCCGGTAAGGATCCAGGGGGGTACATACCAAGCTTTGATGGATACCGGCTGTAATCAGACCACCATCCACCAACGCTTGGTTCAACCCGGGGCTTTGGGCACAGCTAAACGAGTGAGGGTGAGGTGTGTGCATGGGGATGTTCACAAGTATCCCTTGGTGACTCTGGCGATTAAATTCCGGGGAGAAAAGCATAGTGTGGAGGCAGCGGTTAGTTCCCGCCTCACCCATCTGCTAATCTTGGGTACTGATTGGCCAAATTTTAGAAATGTATTAGAGGGAGTCTGTGCGGATGGGTCCTGCATGAAAGTAAAGAGATGTGTGATGTGCGATGCTTTGGCGGGGGAGGCGGAGCCGGGGCCGTCCTCAGCTGCTCCGAGTGACGAGGGAAGGGGCGAGGGGGTCACCCCTCCCCTCAGGGAGTTCCCTGAGGGGGACTTCCCCTTGGAGCAGTCGCGGGATGAAACCCTTAAACACGCCTTTGACCAAGTGAGAGTAATCGATGGTCAACAACTCCGGCCGGGTGTCGCCATTTCATATCCGTATTTTTCAGTTATTAAAGATCGGTTGTATAGAGTGACGCAGGACGCTCAAACAAAGGAGGAGGTGACACAATTGTTGATTCCACGGAGCCGCCGGAAATGGTTTTCCAGGCGGCTCACTATAATCCTATGGCCGGTCACCTGGGGAACGGAAAACACTTTTTCGATCTAATAGCCCGTTTCTATTGGCCGGGCATTGGCGGCGACGTCCGCAGGTGGTGTGCGGCGTGCCGCGAATGTCAGCTGGTAAACCCACCGGCCACCCCAAAAGCGCCTTTGCGCCCCCTTCCATTGATCGAGGTTCCCTTCGAGAGAATTGGAATGGACCTCGTCGGGCCATTAGAACGGACGTCACGCGGACATCGCTTTGTGTTAGTCCTGGTGGATTACGCAACGCGGTATCCGGAAGCAGTGCCTCTGAGCAACATCTCAGCACGCAGTGTTGCAGGGGCACTCTTCAAGATAATCTCCCGGGTGGGGGTTCCGAAAGAAATCCTCACCGATCAAGGCACTACATTTATGTCACGAACACTTCGCGAACTTTACGAATTGTTGGGCATTAAGTCGATTCACACTAGCGTGTACCATCCTCAGACGGATGGGCTGGTGGAACGATTTAATAAAACGTTAAAAAATATGATTCGTAAATTCGTGCACGAAGACGCTAGGAATTGGGATAAGTGGCTGGACCCCCTGTTATTTGCAGTACAAGAGGTTCCGCAAGCCTCCACGGGATTTTCCCCATTTGAGCTGCCATACGGACGACGCCCACGCGGGGTCCTCGACGTCATCCGTGAAACTTGGGAGGAGGGACCTTCCAATGCCAAAAATGAAATTCAATACGTTCTTGATCTTAGAGCAAAACTCCATACACTGGGGCAATTAACACAGGAGAATTTGCTCCAGGCTCAAGAACGCCAACGCCGGCTGTATGACAGGGGTGCTCAGCTACGGGAATTTGCACCGGGAGATAAAGTGCTTGTATTACTCCCAACATCGAGCTCAAAATTACTCGCCAAGTGGCAAGGACCCTTTGAGGTCACACGACGAGTAGGGGACCTCGATTATGAAGTTAAGCGTACCGATAGAGGGGGCGCACGTCAAATATATCACCTCAACCTCCTAAAATTGTGGAGGGAAGAGGCGGCCTCTGTGACGTTGGCAACGGTAGTTCCGGAGAGGGCGGAGCTCGGACCGGAGGTAAACAAAGCCTGCGATCCTAACACCCCGGTTCCGTGTGGAGACCACCTCTCACCACGCCAACTCGCAGAGGTTTCCGAACTGCAAAAGGAGTTTGCGGACGTGTTCTCTCCTCTACCGGGCCGTACAGACATCATACAACACCACATCGAGACCGAGCCGGGCGTAGTGGTACGTTGCCGCCCTTATCGCTTGCCCGAACATAAAAAAAAATAGTTCGGGAAGAATTGGACGCGATGCTGGACATGGGAGTAATAGAAGAATCTCACAGCGATTGGTCCAGTCCGGTCGTCCTTGTTCCCAAGAGCGACGGGTCTGTCCGTTTCTGTGTGGATTATAGAAAAGTCAATGCGGTGTCTAAATTTGACGCGTACCCAATGCCCCGTGTTGATGAACTGCTCGATCGGTTAGGTTCTGCTCGGTTTTATTCGACCTTGGATCTAACGAAGGGTTATTGGCAGATCCCCTTGACACCAATATCCCGTGAAAAACGGCCTTCACCACGCCGTTCGGATTACACCAATTCGTGACGCTTCCTTTCGGTTTGTTCGGGGCACCAGCCACGTTTCAGCGCCTCATGGATAGGATCCTCAGACCGCATACTGCTTACGCCGCTGCTTATCTAGATGATATCATCATTTATAGCAATGATTGGCAGCGGCACATGCAACATCTGAGGGCCGTCCTGAGATCGCTGCGGCAGGCGGGCTCACGGCAAACCCAAAAAGTGCGCGGTTGAGCGTGTGGAGGTACGGTATCTGGGGTTCCACTTGGGTCATGGCCAGGTGCGACCCCAAATTGACAAGACCGCGGCGATTGCGACTTGCCCTAGACCGAAGACCAAAAAGGGGGTGAGGCAGTTCCTGGGGCTGGCTGGCTATTACAGAAGATTTGTGCCTAATTATTCGGATGTCACCAGCCCGCTGACTGACCTTACTAAAAGGGGGCTCCAGATCCGGTCCAATGGTCGGAGCAGTGCCAACAGGCGTTTATACAGATTAAAGCTGCACTTTGTGGGGGCCGCTTTGCATGCACCTGACTTCTCTCTCCCTTTTGTTTTACAGACGGACGCTTCAGACAGAGGGCTGGGGGCCGTACTCTCGCAGGTGGTGGAGGGAGAGGAGCGCCGGTGCTGTACATTAGCCGGAAACTCTCCTTGAGGGAGACTAAGTACAGCACCGTAGAGAAGGAGTGTCTGGCCATCAAGTGGGCGGTCCTCACCCTCCGATACTACCTGCTGGGGCGGGCCTTCACCCTCTGCTCGGATCACGCCCCACTCCAGTGGCTCCACCGCATGAAGGATGCTAACGCCCGGATCACCCGTTGGTATCTGGCTCTCCAGCCCTTTAAATTTAAGGTGGTCCACAGGCCGGGGGTGCAGATGGCTGCCGCTGACTTCCTCTCCAGAAATGGGGGGGGAGTGGTAGGCAGGCCGGATGGCGCCCCGGCCTGAGTCGGGCGGTGGGGGTATGTGGCAGCGGGGGCGTGGTCAAGCGCCCGTCCGGGAGAGAAAAGCGGTAAGGGCGCTCACACCTGAGCTAAATGATGACTAACACCTGTCTCTAATTTCAGTAACATGAGGAGAGCGGCATAAAAAGGGCAGGAGTGACAGAGCACGAGAGGGAGAACCCGACCCAGAAAGCAAACCCTAGCATACTGTCAAACAAAAGAGAGAGAAAAATAAACTTACCCCTTAAGTTGACGTTTGTGTCTGTCCCGTCCTTGAACAGTGTTACAGAAACCTAATGAGCAAGCCGAAGTCGACTGTGGCAAGGAACACAATACTCCATAAGATGTTGGTTAATGGAGAAAAATAACCTTGGGAAAAACCAGGCTCACTGTGGGGGCCAGTTCCCCTCTGGCTAACATCATGAATATAATGCCAATATTACTTAATTATGTTTAGTGCAAGTCATGGTTTCAAATTATTAAACTAAGTAAGTGTTAAGTGTCAGTGTTTAAACAAAGATTTTGTAAGAACTGTAAGATTAATGATTAATATCTTTGAAGTTCATCCTGGAATATCTGTAGTAGTTCACATAGATGCATTGTCCTTTGTTAGTTGGCTGATGAAGGGTTTTGTTGGCAATTAATTAATAGTCTATGCACTTCATTATAAGAGTGTAGTCCATCAATAGACCAAGGTGTTGCAGGAAGAGATCAGTGAGGTGCATCGCAGTTCAACCTGCCAGTAATTTCGGTGAGGTCTATCCTAAGTCCAAGGTTCAGGCAATGGCATATGATGCATCCCATGTCTTATGGTTCCAGTTGGCATCAGTTCATCCTCTGAAGTCCATTATAATAAACTGAAGTGATGTTTGGATGGTACTGGCTTAGTCACCATCACTCAGAGACACGTAACAGTGGAGTCCAACACGAAGCAGGAATGGAGCTGGATCCAGCCGGTTCTGGTGACCTCGGGATATGAGTCCGAGGTTGACACAGGGATACAAAGAGTATAATATTAGCATCGATGCCCTTCAATTTATTGCAGAGTTATAGATCACGATCATTGTTTCTGGTTTCGGCAGACCTAACTAAAGCAGCCTAATTGTGAGTTGAAGGATTAATTAGGTGTATTCCTGGCTAAATAGATGAGTCTGTCTTTAGTCTAGACTTAAACTCAGTGCGTGTGTCTGCATCCCAAACAGTGTTAGGGAAACTATTCCATAGTTTAGGAGCCAAATATGAAAAGGATTTACCTCCTTTTGTGGTTTTTGATATTCTGGGAACTATTTAGAGGGCAGAATTTTATAGCATGGTAGAAGGTCACTTAAATACTGCGGAGCTAGTATTTTGTACATAGTTAACAGAATTTTACATTTATGCATTTGGCAGACACTTTTATCCAAAGCAACTTACAGTGCACTTATTACAGGGACAATACTCCGGAGTAACTTGGAGTTAAGTGACAACAAGGAAACAATGGTGGTGGCTGTGGGGATCGAACCAGCAACTTTCTGATTAACAGTTATGTGCTTTAGCCCATTACGCCACAACCACTCACCACAGGCCATGTTTTATAAGTAAATATATAAAATCCAGCTCCAGCTAGAGTACTGTGACAGATGATTGCATAATTCCAATTTTATTTCTGGTTATTTCAATTTTAGCAATAAAGAAATTCATGAAGTCATAACTACATTTACATTTACATTTATTCATTTGGCAGACGCTTTTATCCAAAGCGACTTACAAAAGAGGAAAATATAAGTGAATCATCTTAAGGAGACAGTGGTACGGAAAGTGCCATACTACAAAGTTTCACTATCATCAGAATAGTATACAAAACAGATTTAAGTGCAACACATTTTATTTTATATATTTTTTTTATTTTTATTTTTTTGTGACTGGTTAAGTGCTTTTGGAAAAGATGTGTTTTTAGCCGTTTTTTGAAGATAGAGAGTGAGTCAGCTTCACGGATTGAGTTGGGAAGGTCATTCCACCAACGTGGTATGATGAAACTGAAAGTCCGGGAAAGTGTTTTGGTGCCTCTTTGTTTTGGAACGACAAGGCGACGTTCCTTAGCCGACCACAGGCTTCTGGTGGGAACGTAGCTCTGCATAATTTTTTTTAGGTATGCTGGAGCAGACCCAGTGACTGTTTTGTATGCCAGCATCAGGGCCTTGAATTTAGTACGTGCATGAACCGGCAGCCAGTGGAGGGAGCCAAAGAGTGTTGTAACATGTGCTCTCTTAGGTTCATTAAAGACCAGACGTGCTGCTGCATTCTGGAGCATTTGCAGAGGTCTAATAGCACATGCAGGAAGGCCTGCAATGAGAGCGTTACAGTAGTCCAGTCTAGTTATGACAAGTGACTGAACGAGCAGTTGTGTGCCATGTACAGAGAGGAAAGGTCTTATCTTCCTGATATTGTAGACTGTAAGTCTACATGATCTTGCAGTCTTTGAGATGTGGTCTGTGAAATGTAGCTTATCATCAACGGTTACCCCTAGATTTCTGACCGTTTTGGAAGGCGAAACTGTAGTTGGACCCAACTGCACGGTGATGTTGTGTTCAACCGCAGGGTTGGCTGGAAAGACAAGGAGTTCGGTCTTGGCTGGGTTGAGTTGCAGGTGGTGTTCCTTCATCCAACTATTGTGCTGCGACAGAATATCTGGTTCAGTTGAGGCTTTATTCCTAACCAATTTAGCCTCAGTACTGAATAAACACCTACGATTGTTGTGGTTATTTTCTATAAGTTTGCTAAAATATGTTGACGTGGCAGCTTTTAGAGCCTGTTTTAGCTACAGACACCTTCCATACACCGCAAAATACCTCTAATTTTGTATTCTTCCACTTGTGCTCCATTTTACGAGCTGTTCTCTTGAGAGCATGATTATGATTGTACCATAGTGCTCGGCTTTTTTATTTTTATTTTCTTTAATCGAGTGGGGGGTCATCAAGTTCTTCTAGACTTTGGGGCTTATTGAGTGTATGAGATAGCTTCACCAATCATTCTGAAGGCATGTCTGTAGAGATTGACGATACCACTTATTTACTTTTCGATCAGATACTTTTAGGCAAATATCTCTAGTTTTTTGGTAGAACACTGGAATGCTAAACGTTTTTAACCTTTTGCTCATCATCTTTAAAAGTGACAATGTTAGAAATGTGCTTCACAATCTAATACCTAAAAATTATTCTCTTTTTGTAAGACTTAAAGCTATATCTAAAATGACATGAAATGTATTACGGTGTTATAGTAACATAACCATGTTTGTTAAACTTATGCTAAACTTTATCTAGGTTAAACCATTTATTCATTATCTTTAAATGTGAACATCTGAATGAGTTTGCTTCACAGCCAATATCCATTGTTTTAGAAACACATTTTCACTGCTTTGTTAAAAGTAAAAATGTAAGACATTTTTGTTAGAGCTATAGCTAAAATGAAATAAATTATTGTGTTTTAGTAAAATAAACCTGTTTGTTAAACTAATGCCAAACATTAGTTATCATTAATGTTAAACCATTTATTCATCATTTTAAAGTGAATATGTAAGCTGCTTGGTGGCACATCTTGTTTAGAGAGACACTTTCTTATCTACAGACATTTTCAGATGAGGGTGCAGACAACCCCTAAAAAATTGGGTCGTAAACACCTAATCCTAACCAAACCAAAAGCAATAAACAGGGTTTAAAAACTTTTTTCTAAGAGATATGTCACTTTAAATGTTGTGAATCAAAAAACCTTCATGTTTTTTTTTTTTTGTCATTTTTTTTTAATTTTTTTTTTAATTGTTTTATATGGTTTTTTGTAGAACACAAAAGAACAGAACAAACAGGTCACTAGGGGTATAACATACAATTATGTTGTTCATAAACTGTTAATGTCAAATCAGGGGTTACTTTCCCAATAGTCTCAGAGGAGTGAGAAAGAACTTTTCCTCCTCTCTTCCTTCCTTTATAATAATATCAGGAGAATAATTGTAATTGTCCCTTCAAGTCAATAAAAGGTTTAAGGTCCCATCATACAACATTCAGTTCCAGCATGTTTTCATTGGATAAGTATTTGAATGAGAAAAGAATAAATAAAATAAAAATAATAATAATTTGCATTACACTCACAATATCTCCTTATATTCACTCCCTGCTTCTATACATTAGCCATTTTGACCAGTACTTGTAGAATTTGTCCATGTTTAATCGTAAAGAGAAGGTCAGCTTTTCCATATCATATAAATGACTTACAATCACTATCCACTCATCTTTTGTTGGTGGACTCTCATGCAGCCATTTCTTAGTTATGTTTTTTTTACTCGCAACTAATAATACATTAAGTAGGTATTTATCTTGAGTATTAAGATTAGTTGGTATATTTCCTAAATATATAGTACTGAAACTGTACTCCGTCTCGAATCCCAGTATCAATTTTATTTCAGAGATTATCTCTAACCAAAAAGGCTGAATCTTTGGACATTTCCAGAATATGTGAAAGTAATCTGCCATAGAGGTATTACATTGTCTCCAACAGAATGCAGAATCTGGTTTACCATTCTGTAAATATTTTCTCTTGGGAGTAATAAAGAATCTTATGATATTTTTCCATGAGAATTCTCTCCATTGACCTGAACTGGTGGTAGTATACTGTGTTTTGCAAATGTTTAACCACTCTTCATCGGATAAAATTATGTTTGCTTCCTTCTCCCATTTATCTTTCACATATACTGTAGAGTGATTTTTAGAAGATTGTATACTTGAGTATATTCTTGATATCAGTTTCTTGTGAGTTCCATTCTTATACGCATCAATAAAAATATTGATCATATTCATTTCAATTTTATCGTTATTTTTTATATTTTTATTATAATGGTTCCTAAGTTGTAAATATCTAAAGAAATCTTGTTTTTCTAAAATGTAGGTGTCAGTAAGATGTTCGAAGCTCTTTAAACCTGTGATGGTTGAGAGTATACAATATGATGTAATGCCTTTCAACGACCATTGTTTAAACCTTGAATCTAACTGTGCAGGTTTAAAATCATTGTCATAGGCCACCCATCTTAACAACCGTGCTTGCTTCTCGAGCTTGAAATTTTTACATTCCTTGAACCAGACATTGAGAGGAACCATCGTCCAATGACTCAGTTCATTAGAGTATTTAGTCTTAGTGGTTTTATCCCCCAATAAGGAGGGGAGGGGAATGCCCAGCTGGCTAAATTCTAATTCTTTCCATCTTGCTTCATACTCATTATTACACCAACAAACTAGATATTTCAGCTGTGCCGCTTTGTAGTAATCTTCCAAACAGGGAAGAGACAGTCCTCCTATCTCCTTTGATAATTGTAGTGTTTTAAGTCTGACCCTAGGTTTCTGATTTTTCCATATGAATCTAGAAATCATTTGGTTCCAGTCATTAAACTGTTTTTTCGGAATCTCTACAGGCAGCGATTGGAATAGAAACAGTAATCGTGGTAAAACGTTCATTCTTATACTTTCAGTTTGATTATATAAACCAAGGGGTAAGGGCATCCATCTGTCCAAATCTGCTTTTAGTTCTTTAGTTATGGGTTCATAATTTATAGTGTAAATTTTTGTCATATTTTTTGGTATGCTAATTCCTAAGTATTTAATATTAGTTTTCCACTTAAAATTATATTTATTACGTATGTTCTCCTGTGGTGAATAATTAAAAGAGAGGGTTTGAGTTTTGTCTAAATTTAATCTATATCATGAGTACCAACCAAACTGCTCAAGGCATGACATAAGATTAGGTAAACTGGAGTCGGGGTCAGAGATTGTCATAAGAATATCATCTGCATATAGACATATTTTGTGTTCATTTCCTTTAAATTGGAATCCTGGTATTTCTACATCTTCTCTAATTGCTTGAGCAAGTGGCTCTATGAATAGTGCAAAAAGTGTGGGACTTAAAGGGCATCCCTAAAAAACCTTCATGTTTAAACTACGAATACTACGAATCTGGTTAACGCATCAGAGAGCTTCAGATCAACGATTTAAAACGACACTTTGAAATCGTAAACACCTCCTTATCTTGACCCACACCAAAAGCAATAAACAGAGTTTAAAAATATTTTCCAAGAGAGATGCCACTTTAACTTTGGGAATTAAAAAACCTGTAGGTGTGAACAGGGGCATGTGCCTGAATTGAAACACCTCCCACCCGAGGGCTCTGAGTGCCCATTAGAAACTCATTATCGCCTGGATGTGCTTGTGAAAGGACTTTGATCAGAATCATGTAAGTTGAATGCATGATATTTTATTTAAAATGTTGTTTGTTTAAATAAATATGTTAAACACATTTTATGTTAAAGCTTTTTGTTTATCATCTTTAAAGTAACTATGTTAGTGATGTGCTTAACAATTTAATACATTTTGTTTAAAAAAACAAATTTTCCCCTCTGTTAAAAGTAAAAATGCAAGACAATTTGTGTTTTGCTGCATAACAGTAGTTCCCTTCCGAGGGAACTCGCACTGCGTCGTTGAAAACGACTCTTTGGGGAACGCTCCTTAGCGTGCGCCTCTGAAGTATGAATGAAACTATTCCAATCTTGATTGGTGTTGCGTCATGACGTAACATGTGACGGCATAACCGGATGCATAAAAGTGACGCCGGCACACATACACATTAGCTTTCGCTCTTCAGCAAGCGCTCTATGTTGAAATTGTTTGTCTTATTTGGTGTTGTTTGTCTGATTTAAAAATATTATGGCCACCGAACAGTTCAAGAAGTGCGTGCACCCCTGCCCTCGTTTCATTACGGGTAGGGACACGCACGCTTTATGTGTGAACTGTTTGGGAGCGCAGCACTGCACAGGCAGCTCTCGAGGGATCTGCCTGTGAAAGTTGTGAAGCACTACCCATGAGAGTGCTGCGCTCCCGGTTGGCGTGCTTTGATGAGCACGGTCAGGCTCGCGTTCCCCACGGTTTTGGTCCCGCGTCTGTTGAGGCAGCGCGGCGATTGAGATCGCGGGGTTCGCAGCGGATTTTGCAGATGAGAATGAGACTGCTGCGGCACTTTCTCATTCTTCGTTTGAGGATCCCGAGCCTACTGTGTGTGGTGCAGAAGCCCGCGTCGCGGCTTCTTCTGCCCATGATCAGGTCCCGATGCTTGAGCTCACTGCTTCCGAGGAAGTGGATATGCTCAGCATCGATCGCGGATCGACCGTGAGCCAAGCACGCCGGTTTTTGGCCAAGCTTATGAGGAGCTGATTGAGGTTATGACGGCGTGCCGTGGCCAGACTGAATATCAGCTGGCCACAAAATGAGCAGGGAACGCAAGTTGAAAGCAAATTAGGCGTCGCGTTCCTGCGGCACAGATCACAACCTCAGCGCCGGGGTTTGCCGTTTTCCCCGATCTCCACAGAACGAGATCGTGGGGTAAACCGCATTCGATCCCGTATCTCCAGCCCCAGTGTTTGATTACAGAACGATGTTTTGGGGGCACGGGATATGGGCTAAAACCCCGGCGCTGCCTAGTAAGCCCTGCAGAGATACATCTGCTTTAATAAGTAGGGCTTACATGGCGGCACACAAGCGGTGTAGGTTTCCGCCGTCTCTGACGCTTCGGGCCACATCAATTTCCACCGAGCGCACACTGTATGTTCGTGTCAAAAAAAAAAATATATATAAAAAAAAAAAAACAACAAGCATCAATTGTGGTCACAAGAACCATATCGACTAAATCCTGCCGGTCTCTCGCTTCAGGAAGTCGAGAACAGTGCTTGAAAAACACCCGGGAGGCTGGTTCCCTTAGTTGAAGCTTCGGAAAGAGGTCCTACCGAGGTGGTAGAACCTCGGAGGGCTGCCCCCACTGCAGAGCAACCGAGGTTGCTCTCGCAGCGAGTCCTCAGGAAATCGGTGTCGGTTCCCGCCGTCTTTGACGCTTCGGGCCACATCAATTTCCAGCGAACGCATCACCGTGCCGTTAGTGTCAAAAAAAAAAAAACAAGCATTAATGGTGGTCACAAGAACCATATCGACTAAATCCTGCCGGTCTTTCAGCTTCAGGAAGTCGAGAACAGTGCTTGAAAAACACCGAGACCAGCCTCGAGAGGCTGGTTCCCTTAGTAGAAGCTTCGGGAAGAGGTTCTACCGAGGTGGTAGAACCTCGGAGGGCTGTCCCCGCTGCAGAGCAACCGAGGTTGCTCTGCAGCGGAGTCCTCAGGAAATCGGTGTCGGTTCCGCCGTCTCTGGCGCTCGGGCCACATCAATTTCCAGCGAACGCACACCGTGCCGTTCAGCGTCAAAAAATAAAAACACACATCAATTGTGGTCACAAGAACTGTATCGACTAAACCCTGCCGGTATCTCGCTTCAGGAAGTCGAGAACAGTGCTTCGAAAAACACCGAGATCAGCCTCGAGAGGCTGGTTCCCTTAGTAGATTTTGTTGAGGCATGGAATCATCTTCCCAACATATCTGCATGGGTCCTGCATATAATAAAATCAGGGTACAGACTGCAGTTCGGGCACCACCCCCCAAATTCTCTGGGGTGGTGCAGACTACAGTGGTTCCGAGCAGGCTCAGGTGATGGAACAAGAAGTGCAATCTCTGCTGCTGAAGGAGGCCATAGAGCGTGTTCCTCATTCAGACAAGGAGTCCGGTCTTTACAGCCGGTACTTTATAGTTCCAAAAAGGATGGGGGTTGAGGCCGATTTTAGATCTCAGAGTTTTGAACCGGCCTTTGAGGAGGTTCAGGTTCAAAATGCTTACCATTCCTGTCATCGTGAGTCAGATCAGATCCGAGGACTGATTTGTCACGATAGATCTAAAATACGCCTATTTTCATGTACCCATCCTTCCATGTCACAGGAGGTTCCTGAGGTTACGCTTTAGGTGAAGCTTACCAATATCGGGTTCTTCCGTTCGGCCTAGCACTCTCTCCCGCACATTCACCAAATGTATGGATGCAGCTCCTGCTCCTCTGAGACTTCAGGGCATCCGCATACTGAATTATATCGATGACTGGCTCATTCTGGCCCAGTCTCGAGAAATGGCGATTCGGCATCGAGATGTAGATCCTTGGCCATATTCGAAGTTTGGGGTTGAGACTCAACACAAAAAAGAGTGTGTTACAACCATCCCAGTGCACAACATTTCTGGGTGTTGTGTGGGACTTCGATTACTGATGCAGGCACGCATGTCTCCTGCGCGTGTCGAGTCCCTTATGGCGATGGTGTCCGGGTTAGAGCTAGGCCAGGCCATCACTGTAAAGCAATTTCAAAGACTGCTGGGCCTCATGGCAGCGGCATCCAACATTGTACCGTTGGGCCTTCTACACATGAGGCCCCTCCAGTGGTGGCCGAAAGCCAAGGGGTTTTCCCCAGCGGGAATCCATTTAGTATAATCAGAGTAGCGCGCAGGTGCCTTCGTTCTCTGCTAATATGGAAGAAACCTTGGTTCCTGTCCCAAGGGCCAGTGTTGGGGCGTCATGTGGCCGGAAAACCGTTTCGACAGGCGCCTCCCTCACTGGCTGAGGCGCGGTCATGGACGGCAGCTTTGCCAGGGGTCTGTGGCAGGACCATCATCATTCTTGGCACATAAACTGTCTAGAGATGTTGGCTGTGTTCAGGGCTCTGAGGAGCTTCCTTCCAGACATCAAGGGTTACCATGTCCTAGTACGTTCGGACAATACATCAGTGGTAGCTTATCTGAACCGACAAGGAGGACTCAGATCGCGCCCTCTGTGCAGACTGGCGCATCAGATAATTCTTTGGTCCCAAGGGAAAATACTGTCTATCAGAGCAATGTATATTCCGGGGTTCAGAATCAGGGAGCAGACATCCTGTCGAGGCAGGGGCTGAGGCCCGGGGAATGGAGACTTCATCCAGAGGTGGTGAAGTTGATATGGGACAAATTTGGACCATCAGAAGTGGATCTGTTCGCGTCTCGAGAGACGTCCCACTGTCCACTTTGGTTCTCCCTCTCACATCCAGCCCCACTGGGGTTGGGCGCCATGGTACAGGCTTGGCCGAGGCTTAGCCTGTACGCATTTCCCCGATCGCTCTGCTCCGGGAGTCCTGGAAAGGGTCCGCCAAGAGGGCATCAGCCTACTTCTGGTTGCCCCCATGTGGCCGGCCAGTATGGTTCTCAGACATAATTTCACTCCTGATAGCTCCGCCATGGCAGATTCCTCTGAGGAGGGATCTGTTGTCTCAGGCGGGGAGCACAGTCTTCCACCCTCGTCCAGAGCTGTGGGAACTGTGGGTCTGGCCCCTGAGGGGGTTCAGTACCTAAATGCTGGTCTATCAGTGGGGGTGGTTGAAACCATACTTAGCTCTAGGGCTCCGTCTACTAGGAGATTATATGGCCTCAAGTGGAATGTGTTCTCCACTTGGTGTAGAGAACATGAAGTAGATCCAGTTAACTGCCCGGTGGCTTCAGTTCTGGAGTTTCTTCAAGATCGTTTCTCTCGTGGTCTCTCCCCTTCCACACTCAAGGTGTACGTGGCTGCCATTTGGCGTTCCATGCACCACTGAGTGATGGGCCTCTGGGGAGGCACCAGCTGGTCATTCGTTTTCTCCGTGGTACATGGAGGATGAGACCGACAACCAGGTCCAGGGTTCCTGCCTGGGACCTGGCGGTGGTTCTCGAAGGGTTATCCCTGGCCCCTTCGAACCCCTTCAGTCGGCTCAGCCCAAGGACCTGGCGTTCAAGATGGCTTTTCTCTTAGCTATTACCTCTCTAAAGAGGGTGGGTGATCTTCAAGCCCTGGCAGTGACGCCAGCTTGCTTGGAGTTTGCCCCTGGCGGAGTTAAAGCCATTTTACACCCGAGACCTGGCTATGTGCCTAAGGTGCCGTCTAACACGGCACGGTCTACGGTCCTGCAGGCTTTTCATCCTCCACCTTATGTGTCGGCAGAAGAAGAGAGGCTCCATTTGCTCTGCCCTGTCAGAGCTTTGGCGTTACCTCGAGAGGTCCTCTTCTTGGAGGAGGTCGGACCAACTGTTAGTGTGTTTTTGGGTCACCTAAGAAGGGGCTCCTGCCTCGAAACAAACCATTAGTAATTGGATTGTTCAGGCTATTATCTCGGCCTACAAGGTGCGTAATTTGCCTTCACCTTTGGCCGTGAGGGCTCATTCAACTAGAGGCATGGCGTCCTCTAGGGCTCTCTTATCGGGAGTACCCCTCCAGGAGATCTGTGAGGCAGCCGGTTGGGCTACCCCGCACACTTTCATCAGGTTTTACAGTCTGCACCTCCCTAGTACGCCTGGCGCGCGTGTGCTCTCGTCCTAGCTGAGTGCCTGAGTTCAGTTTCACCCTAGGGCAGGCCTTTTTTCGGTCGCGTGGCCTAGTGGGCATTCGTTCCCCAAAGAGTGCGTTTTCAGCGACGCAGTCGCGAGTTCCCTCGGAAGGGAACGTCTCGGGTTATGACTATAACCCTTGTTCCCTGAGAAGGAACGAGACACTGCGTCGTCCTGCCACGCCCCTCAAGGCCTGAGAGCGGCTTGCTTCATCGCTAGGCTAATGTGTATGTGTGCCGGCGTCACTTTTATGCATCCGGTTATGCCGTCACGTTACGTCATGACGCAACACCAATCAAGATTGGAATAGTTTCATTCATACTTCAGAGGCGCACGCTAAGGAGCGTTCCCCAAAGAGTCGTTTTCAACGACGCAGTGTCTCGTTCCCTTCTCAGGGAACAAGGGTTATAGTCATAACCCGAGACGTCTTTGTTATAGAAACACACCTAAAAATAACAACATTAAATGACATTAAATGCATTACTGTGTTACATAACCATTATCATTTATTCATTATATTTCAAAGTGAACATCTGAATGAGTTTGCTTCACAGCCAATATCCTTGTTTTAGAAACACATTTTCACCGCTTTGTTAAAAGTAAAAATATAATATTTTTTTTGTTAGAGCTATAGCTAAAATGAAATACATTATTGTGTATTAGTAAAATAAACCTGTTTGTTAAACAAATGCCTAACACTAGTTTTGTTAAACCATTTATTCATCATTTTAAAGTGAATATGTAAGCTGCTTTTTGGCACATATTGTATGTATTGTTTTAGAGAGACACTTTTTTTCTTTGATAATAACAAAGTCTTACACCGTGCATTATTTTGTCACCTCAGTTTTGTCACTAAGCATTGTACACCAGCCGAAGGGAGGGAGGAAGAGGAAGCCAAGATCAAATGTACACCTGTTAGGTCATAAATCATAGATCATTAATTATTTTTTGTCATTAGGTGCATCATATTTTCTTCTTATATATACAGTATGTACACTGGTGGCCAAAAGTTTAGAATAATGTACATATTTAGCTCTTATTGAAAGAATTAGTACTTTTTTTAAAGTGGCATTAAACTGATCACAATGTATAGTCAGGACATTAATAACGTGAATTTGAAAAAAAAATTCAGAACTTCTTAAACTACTTCAGAGTGTTCAGAGTCATCAAAAAATCCTGCACATGCAGCAATGACCCAAATTGTAAAAAAAAAAGAGCGGTTTCCTCACTCCTTGGGTCACATTATCGGTGTGCACGTCCGCCATTGTCACGGCGACCAGATACCGAGCACTTGTAGCCAGGGCCCTGTGAACCCAGTCCCCCTGGCTTCGCACGCCTGGCTATGCCATGTCTTTGGCCAACTGGTTGTGACGAGTCTCGAGGACGAGAGGTCCTCCTCCTCAGTCGCTAACCTGCCCTATGCTGGATATGCAGAGCAAGGTAAGTGCTTTGATGTTCCCCTCAGCGCAGCCAGCTCGGGACGAAGCAACGCTCCTCTACGTGGCGTCACCTGCTCCTCCCCACCGTGAGGATCTACCTCCAAGTATGTCAGACCCGAATGTGCCATTAGTGCCCGGAGCATGGATGAGTGGCTGACGCTTTCCAACCCATCGCAGTGGCTGGCCAGGACCATGCGACTCGGCTACTCGATTCAGTTTGCCAGGTGCCCGCCCCAGTTTAGCGGCATCCGCTTCACTTCACCCTGCATGCAGAGATCGGAACCCTTCTTTGCAAGGGTGCAATAGAGCCTGTCCCTTCACCCAAGATGGGGAAGGGTTCTGCAGTCCTTACTTCATCGTTCCACAGAAAGGTGGTTGTTTGCACTCAATCTTGGACCTGCGAGTTCTGAACCGGGCCTTACACAGACTCCCGTTCAAGATGCTCTTTCACGTCTCGGACGTGTGTATCAGTACAAGGTCCTCCCCTTCGGCATCTCCCTGTCCCCTCGCATCTTCACAAAAGTCACAGAGGCAGCTCATGCCCCATTAAGGGAAGTGGGCATCTGCATACTCAACTACTTCGATGACTGTCTGATTCTAGCACACTCTCGAGAGTTGCTGTGTGCACACAAGGACCTGGTGCTCAGGCACCTCAGCTATCTAGGGCTTTGGGTCAGCTGGGAAAAGAGCAAGCTCTCCCCGGTTCAGAGCATATCTTTTCAAGGCATGGAGTTAGACTTGGTCTCAATGATAGCACCTTACAAGCGAGCATGTGCAGTCAATGCTGAACTGCCTGGAGTCATTCAGGCAGATGACAGTGGTTCCACTGAAACACTTTCAGAGGCTCCTGGGGCATATGGCTTCCTCAGCGGCAGTCACGCTGCTCGGGTTGATGCACTTCAGCACTGGCTTCAGACTTGAGTCCCGAGATGGGCATGGTGCCGCGGCACACATCGCGTAGCTATCGCACCGCTCTGCCGGCACTTATTCAGCCCTTGGACAGACGTCATGTTTATGCAGTCAGAAGTTTCCCTACAGACGGTGTCCAGATGCATCGTGGTCACCATAGACGTCTTCAAGTTGGGCTGGGGTGCCGTGTGCAATGGGCATGCAGCCGCTGGTTCCTGGACAGGACCGCGACTGGGTTGGCACATTGAGATGACTAGAGTTGCTGGCTGTACTGCTCACCCTGCGGAGTGTAGGGCCTTGCTCAATCAAAATGGCAGCGGAGACCGCATGGCCCTTTGTTCTATGATCAAAGGTGAGATATTGAACTCGGTTTCCCAGAGTGCTTCACAGCTGGATGGGAAGTCCCGCCCATGGACCCAATCTCAAACGCCATTGGTCAAAAGCGGCCTATGACCGATGACATCATCTTGTCAACAAAACTAGCAGACAGATTTGATTTCGGTCTCTCTGTGCCCAGCTTCTAAGCCTGCGGTTTGAAAGAGATACACGAAGGAGTTTCCCTCCTTCTGGACAACGGACAAAGAGACCACGTTTTTCTAACCTCACCATTTGGCCACGGTAGAGTAAGATTAACTTAGCTTTGGTCCAGTCTAGTCATATATGTATTACAACCGGTTCATTCATTTTCACTGCAAAACAAAACAGTGAATTTATTTAGAGAATGGAAAAGTGACCAGATTCCCTTCTCCCTTGTTTTCTATCAACGTTGACCATTGCCTGCATTTCTCTCCTTCACCGGACCCGAGGAACAAAGCAGAGATGCGTCTTTTCTCTGACGAGCATAAGACAAAGGACCGAATCCAGATCGTTTTCTCCTGACCGCTCAACGCAACAGGGATTCAAATGGACAACCCAGCTGAAATCACACAGGATTTCCCAAGTAAGGCTTGATATCTGGGCAGATTTATTTTAGAAACTGAATGTTTGATGTTTTGAGTATAATCTTGTATGTTTAACTCCGATCGCTGTTTTGCTGTTTTTTATTTGTGAGATCGTCAATTTTGGGTGTGTAAAATAACTCAAGGATGGGCAAGGAGGAGGCGAGAACCGGCTTGTCAATATAAATGATAATTTAATGAAAACTTAAACCAAAACACATAAACAAACACACACGACGGACATGCCCATAATTCTCCCTCTCTCGAACCATCGTCACCGGCCGCCTTTATCCCTCGCGCGCCTCATCAGGCCGATTGGGGACCGGGCGCGCGATATTCTGATCGGCCGCGCCCCCCCCCCCTCCGCTCCACACTCCTCCCGGCGTTATCTCAGGCCGGGGTGCCACCGGCATGACGTACACCCCCCCCCCCCATCCCTGGGGCGGGGTGTATCTTGCGTCCCGCGTGGTCATCCCCGCCTTCCTCACCCTGGGAGGAGAGGAGGGCGAAAAACAAAAAACAAACAAACAACAAAATAGGCGAGGGAAAAGGCCAACACGGTGCGAAAGGGAGAGAGAGAGGAGAGAGAGAAAAAACTCACTCACCGGTTCTCCGATGTACCGTCGCGTGGTCCTCGAACACTCCTCCACACTCAGGCGGACGACAGCCGCTCCAACCCCGGGCAAACCGGAGACACCTTCGACCCCCAGCGGGCAGAACGCGCCTCCGCTTTTCTGGCGGCAAATGGGGACACTCCTCCGCCCCTGGCAGCGGCTCTACCGCTCCGGACGGTCGGAGAGATTATTCCCTCCTCCCCTCGCGGACGGCGGTCTCCCTCGACCCCTCCGCGTCTCGGGGGACGGCAGGGCACTCCTCCGCCCCCGGCAGCGGCTCCCTCGCTCCAGGCAGTCGGGTTATCCAGTCCCCATTTGCCCCGCGGACGACGGCCGTTCCCCGCATCCGGGCGGTCGGGCTACTCCATCACCCGGAAGATGGCAGCGGCGCTCCCCTGGGTGGACGGCAGTGTCGAGGACTCTGCGACGGGCATCCCTCCTCCTTCCCGGGTTTCGGCACCACTGTGAAATAGTTCAATGACGGGACGGAAACAAACGTCAACTTAAGGGGTAAGTTTTTAATTCTTAAGTTTTTATCACACACATCAGACAGTCTTCCTTGGTTCTCTCCCCATGCTCCGTCGCTCCTCCCTTTGTTTGAGCGTCCTGCGTCACTCTATACAACCGATCTTTAATAACTGAGAAATATGGATATGAAACGGCGACACCCGGCCGGAGTTGTTGACCATCGATTACTCTCACTTGGTCAAAGGCGTGCTTAAGGGTTTCATCCCGCGACTGCTCCAAGGGAAAATCCCCCTCAAGGAACTCCCTGAGAGGAGGGGTGTCCCCCTCGCCCCTTCCCTCGTCACCTGGAGCAGCCGAGGACGGCCCCGGCTCCGCCTCCCCCGCCAAAGCATCGCACATCACACATTTCTTTACTTTCATGCAGGACCCATCCGCACAGACTCCCTCTAATACATTTCTAAAATTTGGCCAATCAGTACCCAAGATTAGCGGATGGGTGAGGCGGGAACTAACCGCTGCCTCCACACTATGCTTTTCTCCCCGAATTTAATTGCCAGAGTCACCATGGGATACTTGTGAATATCCCCATGCACACACCTCACCCTCACCCGTTTAGCTGTGCCCAAAGCCCGGGTTGAACCAAGCGTTGGTGGATGGTGGTCTGATTACAGCCGGTATCCATCAAAGCTTGGTATGTACCCCCTGGATCCTTACCGGGATCCGGTACGCTCCAGCCCGACCGGGGCAGCCTGCGGGACATCGGAGACCCGCACCACCGTCCCCACCTCCATCAGCGGACACTGATCCCAGAAGTGGTCCGGGTCCCCGCACCTCCAGCAGACCGGCCCAGGCGCCACGGCCGCACCCGTGCTGGCGGGCGCCACCACCTGAGGAGGAGAGCGACTGGAAGACGGGGAAGGGTTGGGCGGGTTCTCCCACGACCGGGAAGCTGGTCGACTGTATCCTCCACGCCTGCGGGGGGCAGGAACGGGTCCTGGGGAGAGAGCAGAGCGAGAGGGAACGGGGGAAACAGGGGAAGACACAGGGGAAGGGGAGAGAGAGAGAGGGGAGGGCTCATCTGCCCTCGGGATCGCCGCCAGGTGGTCCTCCATGAGCTGCACAGCTGCCTCCAGCGACGCCGGGCGGTGGCACTGGACCCATTCCGCCGTTCTCCTGGGCAGTCTTTGCGTAAATTGCTCCAGTACCACCTGATCGATAACTCCCTCGACGTCGCGGTCCCCGCATGAGCAGCCACCGCCGACAAGCGTCCACGGAGCCGTTGAACAAACGCAAACGGGCGGTCGGATTTTTCCAGCTTCATACTCCGGAAGAGCTGGCGATTCTCTTCCGGGCTCCGACCAACCCGCTGCAGGATGGCCCTCTTCAGGTCAGAATAAGCCAGGAGGCTCGTCGCTGGCAGTTGTTGTGCCGCGAGCTGTGCTTCCCGGACAGAAGAGGAATTAGCCGGGCTGCCCATTGTTCAGGCGGCCAGCCCCAGATTTCAGCCGTCTTCTCAAAGAGGTCGAGGAAGGCCTCAGGATCATCTGCCACCCCCATCTTCTGTAACATGGGCGGGGGCAGCGTAGCGTGGGTGTCCGGGGTCGCGGCTGGGGCTGACGCAGCCTCCTGGCTGAGGAGGCTCCGGATAGCGAGTCGGTCCTCTGCCTGAGCCCGCATGACCTCGAAGAACCGCCGATCTTGATCCTGCCGGAGCTCAAGCAGGGTTTGTTGGTGGCCCTGATGGAGATTAGCGAGGGACTGGAGGATTTCCGCCAGCTGGGAGGACTCTATGGGGCGACTTGGTTCCATTACGTAACCAAAAAAAAAAAAAATAGTCCCGGGTTTCGGCACCAATGTAAAATAACTCAAGGATGGGCAAGGAGGAGGCGAGAACCGGCTTGTCAATATAAATGATAATTTAATGAAAACTTAAACCAAAACACATAAACAAACACACACGACGGACATGCCCATAATTCTCCCTCTCTCGAACCATCGTCACCGGCCGCCTTTATCCCTCGCGCGCCTCATCAGGCCGATTGGGGACCGGGCGCGCGATATTCTGATCGGCCGCGCCCCCCCCTCCGCTCCACAGGGTGAAATGTTCTTTATTTTGTGAAATGAACTAGCGATTCTACGGAAGCGTATTGCATTCACTTGAGAAAAAAAATCTACTCTGTTTTTCTGAATTAACGACTTAATTATCTCAGAATTACGAGATAATTTTTCATGGAAAAAAGTTTTTGCTCTGTTTTTCTGAATTAACGACTTAATTATCTCAGAATTACGAGATAATTTTTCATGGAAAAAACGTTTTTGCTCTGTTCTTCTGAATTAACGACTTAATTATCTCAGAATTATGAGATAATTTTTCATTAAAAAAAAATATTTTGTTCTGTTTTTCTGAATTAATGAGATCCCTCAAAATCCTGCCAGGAGCTCTATTTTAGCTGGATTGCATGGAAGTAAACATGTCCCGCCTTTCAAGTTTAATCCAGTTTTATTTTACTTTGGGTCTGAGACAATTTATAGAGATATATTTTAAACTTGGCCTTCAATACAAAGACATTACTGTCTATGACATTTGTAATACTGTCATGGCTGAGACACGCTTTGATCTTCCAAAGAACACTAATGAAGCAATAGACTTGTACTTGCATTTAACACGAGAACTACCGGAATTCTATAACTACTAGAATGGCCATAGTGGTCATTCTGACCGTTCATACTATGTAGCGTGGCCACATAAGGGGATGTTTTATAAGGTTTATGACATTAAACTAATTATGTTTGTCATTATTGCCTATAAGTTATATTGCTTTCCCCTGTTATCTGTCATTCCCTCAGCTGTTGTGTATTGATCCCGATTTCTGTTCACGCGAGAACTTCGCGTGGTTTCGTGTCACGTTCTTTCCTGCCACGTAAACAGGAAGTATCGTTGACTTTCTATTTAAGGAACCGGGAGACACCTGTCTTGAAGGGGCGCATTTACGAGAACTCTCATCCACAAAACCTTTCATTCATACTTTGGATTATATTACGCTGACTGACCTGGAAGCGCTGGGGCGCCGTTCCTCGTGGAGTAGATTCGTTTGGCTCGCAGCCTGGATTACTTTTTATCAGAGGACATTGGTCAATCATCATTCATCACTTGATCGTGCTCACGGACTATACAAAAAAACCCGGTGAGGCTGATCTGAACCCTGTCAATAACTCTGTGCACTCTGGATTTCACTTACACACACACACACACACACACACACACACACACACACACACACACACACACACACACACACACACACACACACACACACACACACACACACACACACACACACACACACACACACACACACACACACACCTACCTTGTCTGTTATTATTGTAAATATTATTTATGTTGTAAATACACTTGGTTGATTGTTTAATCGTCAGTGTTGAGCGATATATTTGTTTTTCTACTCCATAGAAACGGGACTATTGTTCCCATATATTTTGTGATACTCAACTTTGATATTGTGGAGTGTTACAACTAGACTGTACCAAAATGTCATGTCATATTTACATTCGAAACTTCTATTGAGGTTTTAGAATGAAGCTTCTAATGTCTGTCGTCATATTTTATGGCGTCATCACCCTAAAAATGTATTGAATAAAATAGAATAATATGGATCAAATGGAGCGCCAAGCGAACGCAGATAGTCCTACATAATACGATCTTTTTTTGTAATATATAATAGTGCTAGACTATATAAATACATAGGCCTATATATATTATATATTAGCTGCTAGACTGCCCCGGAAGGTGCGTGCCTCGCTTTGTGTAAGTTTTTTTCCACCACAGTGAAAATGTTTTCGAAAGTCTAAACGCCAACAAACATGGATTGAGGCGGAATATTTCGTTAGATAAAAACATGTTGTGAATTTTGGAAATTATTACATCTATCCTTTTTCAAAACATGTTGACTTTTGGACTTTACAACGCTTACATTTTTAGGGTGATGACGCCACACTCAAAAAAATTATTCAAGCCCTTCTTAGAGGTGACACATTTAAATATAATTTGCTTTATTTAAATATATCTATTTAAGATCATATGTATATATATATATTTAAGTGGTTTAACTGAAAATGTATTAATAGTTCCACCTATGAGATTGATTTACGTTGGATCGCCAAAAAAAAAGTGTCATACGGGACCGCCCTTTGCGCATGTGCGGGACCGCGCGCTCTCGCCCATCTCTCATCCTCTTAGTGCAACGCCAAGGCAACGTTTGGTGGACGAGACTGCATAAAAGGCGAATATCCACTACTTGGTAAGTATTCGTTTGTTTTAGTTGATTAGAAAGTATCTTACTGTCAATTATCGTTAATACAGTAATATTGACCGAAATGTGTGCAACAGTTAAGCGAGCCTAATTAGCTAGTGCTACTCTTGTACTTCAACGTTAGTCACGTTGACTGCTTTGGTTAATTTAATTTTAAGATTTTTTAAAGTCACAGTAGTTAAATCTGTATCTGTATTGCATGTTAAAACTTAAAAATCATTCATATTAATAGGCGCTCTACTTCAACCTACAATATTAACCAATGTATTAACGTGTTTGACTATAATTAATAATTACTTTTATTTGGTTACATTGCCTGAGTATTTCCTCCATTGCTCACACCTGTAATATATGCATCTCATCTTTTACAGTTTAAGTTGAAAAGCAGTTTGCGGCAACCTCCTATTAATGGTAGGTATAAGACTAACATTACTTGCTCAATTCTAGCACAAACTGATTTGCATCATTGTCATGTGATATGTGCTAATTGTCTTTATTCTCCTTTTTAGGATTATGAATGTGGCAGTGCAAAGAATGCAGTTTGCAATTAGCTAGCAGGTATTTGTTGTTGCAACATTTTAGGCAGGTTCATGGGCACTTAAGGGGCAGTTATCGCTATCCATGTACATACACCGATTGCCCCTGTACCTTTAATACATGGAGTAAGCTATTAAATCACACATACAAAAGTCATGGAAAACATCAAGGTCCAAACGCAGTAGAAGGGTCTACATTCCAGTGTCACGTGTGCTCTTGCAGAGAACTAGCAACTGAAAGAGCTTTTTTCCAACACATAAATGGACATCTCAGGCATGATGAAACGGTTCCTTGTATGTTTGTAGGATGCACATTTAAAAGTAATGTTTATAGTACATTCAACACACACAAAAACAGGAAACATAACCAACGTTCATTGAAAGATTTTAAAGCCAATGTCATCAGTACAAGTCAGTTTCGTCAATCAATTGTGCAGATGAGCCTACAGAGTCTGTGGATGCAGATAATGAAAATGAAACATTAAGTTGTGATGATGCTGCAGAATTGTTCCAGCCAAATTTTATTGACGAGAAAATTGGTTGCATTTTATTAAAATTAGAAAATATTGTTCACATTCCAAAGGTGGCTATTGATGAGGTCCTTTCTGAACTGCACTACATTTTAAGTACAGCATCTTTGCCTGTCATAAAATCTGTTGTTTCAGATGTATTCCAGAGTCATAAATTACAAGTTGAAGAGTCAGTAGTGGATGAGGTTTCAACTGCTCTATGCAAATCCAATCCTTTGGGAATAGCTATTGCAAAGGATGGCCCTCTTGCTACTGCGTATAAACGTGCACAAAACCTCTCGTTTTGGGGTTTTAGAGCCAATTGAGTATATATTAGATGCCCAGAGGAATAGGACATTTCAATACATCCCTATATTACAATCTTTGCAAAATTTGCTCTCTCATCAAGCTGTCCTTGAACACTTTAAAACTCAACAAAACCAGCTATTATCTGGTCAAAAAGAGTACAGAAACATAAGAGATGGTGAGTACTATAAACAAAATCCTTTTCTGTCTGATGAAGGTTTGAGAATAGCAGTAAATCTTTATGTGGATGATTTTGAGATTTGTAACCCTCTTGGGACATCTCGAAAGAAACACAAACTCTGTGGTGTCTACTGGGTTTTAGGTAATTTGCCACCAGGTTCCCATTCAAAACTAAACTCAATCTATTTGGCTGTTTTATGCAAATCGGATGATGTGAAGGCCTATGGCTATAAAAAAGTTTTAGAGCCTCTCTTGCAAGATTTGGTTACATTAGAACAGCATGGTGTCTTTGTTTCTCAGCTTGGTCAGTTTGTTAAAGGTACTGTTCAGTGTTTAAGCGCTGACAATCTTGGAGCCCACGGAATAGGTGGATTTGTTGAGTTTTTCTGGTGGGTCCATATGCAGGTTTTGTTCTGGAGACAAATCAGAGTTTCAGACTAAAGATGTCAAATCAGGTGCTTTCACACTCAGAACCAGAGACCTCCATGATGTTCATGTCCAGTCTGCTCAGGAAAATGCAACTATTTGCTGTAGTGTCAAAAAACAGTGCGTTTTAACAGACCACCTTTCTCATTTTCATGTAAGCACTGGGTATCCTCCTGATATTGTGCACGACCTCTTTGAGGGTGTTGTTCCCATTGAGCTAGCACGCTGTATCAGTTTGTTGATTTCCAAAAAATACTTTACTCTTGATGGTCTTAACAAATTGATCCAGACATTTCCGTACAAATGGGGGGACAAACCCAATCGCCCCCATCCAATATCACGCTTATTCAAAACTAGCAACACTATAGGTGGCAATGCACATGAAAATTGGGCCTTGCTCAGATTTCTTCCCTTATTGATTGGACACATTTTGCCAGAAGGTGAGCCAGCATGGCAGGTAATTATAGATCTTAAGAACATAGTTGAGTTGGTTGTGGCTCCTGTTCATACAGAGGAAACTCTTGCATATCTTGAAGCCAGAATCTATGATCACAGACTCTGCTATATTGAACTCTTTCCAGACATCAAGCTCCTACCAAAACATCACTATTTAGAGCATTATCCACAAATTATTCTTTGCTTTGGACCTCTAATTGCTTTGTGGACTATGAGATTGGAGGCTAAACATAGCTTCTTCAAGCAGGTTGCACGTCATACGAATTGCTTTAAGAATATAACTCGTTCACTAGCTATTAAACACCAGTTTATGCTTGCCTACCACACACATTCCTCTAGTCTCAAGAAATCACTGTTAGAGGTCACAGATGTCTCAATCATGCCTGTTGATGTCCTTAGTCAAGGAGTAGTGTCTACTCTGAACCAGAGATACCCAGATGTGACTGAAGTTCATATAGCAAAAAATGTGTCTTGCAGTGGTATACATTACAGTGAGGGGATGCTTATTGTACATGGATCTGTAGATGGACTGCCTAAATTTAATAAGATCATTCAGCTGTGCGTTCTGGAGAAGTTGTGTTTTTGTGAAAGATGTATGCGCTTGGTATAGGGAGCATTATGGGGGTTTTGAGCTGTCTGACTCACCCACTAGAGAGGTTGCCCTAATTGAACTTGATGACTTGGTGGACCCTTATCCCCTTGTGGAATATATGGTTCAGGGTTTGCGTATGGTAATGTTGAAAAGATTCATCATCGTTAAAGGTTAGTGTCATTGTTAAACAAAAATAGTATGAGCTCTTGATGCCAGACTTATAATCTCAAACTTTGTTTTTTTTTTTTTTTAATCACAAATATAACAAATTTATTGTTTCTTGTCCTCTTCCCTTTTTTCTGCTCTAGATTAAAGGTGTTCCAAAATGGCTAATCCGGCTGTCCTTCGGATCATTTTTGGTGACGCGTCCGACTCTAGAAAACTGCACCTACCTTATGGAATTCTGGCATCAGTGGATGAACTACATGTGCTAATAAAGACATTCTTTCAATTGAAAGAGGATTTCCAGATTCAATTCATGGATTCTGATTTTAATGAGTTCATGAATCTAACTTCAGTGTCTGACATTCAAAACAAAAGCACACTGAAAATAATCTGTAATCCTATCTTGTCACCTGTGGAGCCCTCCGTCACTTTGTACACAATAGACTCTTTTGGTGAGACCTCGGCTACCACTTGCTCAGAGCCTGAAACCCCTGTTTCGTCAATAGCTTCATCCTGCAGTGACGATACGCTGTACACATCAACACCACATTCATCCCCAGAAACTCTGCCCTCACGATTGGCCTCCTGGCCAAATGTTTTTCTAGTCCCTAAATTCACCTATGAAGCTGAATTTGAACTACAACAGAAAAACACAGAGTTTGAGACCAATGGAACATACTTCAACCCTGGCCCAAAGCTAAAAGGGGTCATCCTTGATGGCCTTGCGCAAGAAATGATGAAATACACTAAGTATCCAAAAGACTACCAGTGTGAAGAGGTAGCAGCAGCTTTGACAAGGGCCCATCCATGTCTGGGGCAGCTGGGATCCAAGACAGGATTTTGGGGATGGAAACAGTCGCTTAAGTATAAAATGCAAAACTTTCGTACGAAACTTGGCCGACTTGGACATCCCGAAATCCGTTTCAACTCTTTGAAACACAAACGAGAGGGTCAAGGCAAAGCTGCAGGCAACATCAAGAAGCCTAGAAAGGCTGAAGTTAACTATATTCCTCTGCACCCAAAAGGCGAGACCACAGAAATCTTGGAGAATGAGAGAATTGCTTTATTGTCAGAGCTGAAAAAGCGTGACAATCAAGTGGTGATAAAAGAAAAAAATGGGAAAAACCTTCTCCCACAGACGACTAGAGATTGTGGAGCAGAGGCCCCTGATAGAAGATTTCGTAAACAGATGGCCTGCCTTATTCCAGCAGAGTGAAGGAAATGTGTACATGTATGTATGTATGTATGTATGTATGTATGTATGAGTTAATTTTCTGCACAATTGTATTTACTAGTGCAAAAGGTTTACATAGTCGAATCAGAATTGTCAAATCTGGCCTATACTCGATTGATCATCGAATCGTGTGTATAATCTTGAAGCTGCAGAGCTGCAGTCTCTATTCACTTGTCACTGTACACTGTACATTTACAGCTGAACTGAGGATTATTTTTATATTTATTTTCTCTCTGCTCACCTGCCATTCACCAGTCTTGTGCTGAGTTGTGCATGTCTGCTGACAGTTACGTGCCTGTCACGGTTCCTCACGGGTCTATTCTAACTAGGCTTCTGTTTAAAAATGATTTAATAATCTTTGTGGTTCATCAATGGTGATAAATGATTGGAACATCCTGCAAGGTGCACACAGCCATGCACAACTCGGCACAACACGCTGCTGGTGCTCGTTTTGTTTTCTTCTACCACACCCGCACATGCAGCCTGTACTATGTAAAATCAAACACCAAGCTCCCCCATAAAGCCACGATGGTGGTAATTAACACATTTTAATGGCTGCATTTTGTTTATTTTTCAGGTAAATGCAGAGTTTATGAGGATCACCACCAAGCCACTGCAGTCAAACTTCATGTCACAGCTGGACCACTTCTCAAACAAGCTGATGCAGATATTTAAGAGCAAAGGAGGAGTGAAGGGGCAGAGGATTAAGGAAGTCCTGTCTATCACAGATTCGGTTAGTCGAAATGCATCTAACATCCCTTTGCATGTATTGGGGTGGTTATTGTAAGGTTTTATTGTCCATAGTTGCTTATTTAAACACTTTATAAATGGCCTACTAGTATAGTGCTTTCATCCAAATATTATGTTTTTTTTTATTTGGTTCATCCACTCACACACCAATGTAAAACATGCAAGAAAACTACCAACTTGCTTGCTGGGGGCATTTAGGGGTTAGGCATCCTGTTCAGACTGAAATTACCCTCTGATCTTAATTAGACAACCTACTCCGTCCCTGTGTCACCATAACAACCACATTTGGCTAAATTGTGTCTCATTTTTCACCCCTGCTTCAGCGAGACAACATCAACACCAAGAGGGAGTGTATCCTGAGATGCCTCATCTACCTCAATGAAGATCCAGACACCTTCAAAGAATATCTGGTAAATTCATCACAATATGTATGTCATGTAGTGTTGAACTGTTACTCCCTCTTCTCTCATGAGACACTATTTATATTGACAGAGCCCCACAGAGGTGTTCTTATGTACTGGTGTAGACAAGTGATCGTACATGTTTTTGAGTTTAGGGGGGTGTGTGAGTGTGTCTGTGCTTGGAGTGGGGAGGTTGTTTAGAGTTCTGTTGGCCTGGGGGATGAAGTTGTGCTGTTGATAATTGACAAATGCTTTTCTAGATGTATTTTTGTGTCTGTCGCCATCACCTGTGGAGCCCTGCATCACTTTATGTCCCCTTATTTCTCTGTCCATCTTTATTAAACACTTGCTGTGTTTTCGGTGTTTGTGGTGTTCAGGCATTGGCGACCGAGGATGCAGAAAGGGACCTAGCGACCACAGTCATGGGGATTTATGTGATCCGAAGTGATGGGGATCAGGAGCCTGAGGACGTTGGAGTTGTGATTGAAGGAGACTGTCCTCCTCCAAAAAACGACCATAAAGGTCGTATGTGCAAGCAGCTTATTATGACCTATACTTACGTTTTAAAGTTAAACGCCCTCTAGCGCTCCTTTTAATAACGACGGTGTCGTTTGTCATGAAATGGCATTTGACCGTCGTTACCAATCAAAATACTATTTGTTTTATCATTGTATTTACTCGAGATTATTTAAAACAGAAAACTGAGGTGTGTAATTCATTTATATATATTGAATGTATTTGTGCTTTTTTTCTTCAAAAGCCGTATTGGTAAGTAAAGAACCACATCAAAATAATTAAAATTTTTAAAATAAACCTTTTGTAACAAGGTTTAAAAAAACGATGAAAATGTTTTAAAAGCACTACAGATGATAATAGTTATATATATATATATATATATATATATATATATATATATTATCATCTGTAGTGCTTTTAAAACATTTTCAGCGCTTTGATAGATAGATAGATTTATTTATTTTGTTTTGTTTTTTTCAGTTCAGCTAATGTTTTTAACAATATCACCATTTGACCACGTTCTTGTTCCACGTCCAAAAAAGGGTCTGAATAAATAAATAAAAAATTGATGATCCAAGAGGAAGATGAAGAAAAATGAGAAGAAAAAGAAGGGGGGCGTGGCCGTTTTTTTTTTCCTGACAGTCGTAGTAGTAGGTAAGGTGTGAATTTTAAGTGCTGTTGTTTTTTATATATTTAGTAGTCATGTTAGTTTTTTGTAATTCATGTGGAAGTAAATAATTGCAGTTTGACGTCTGGGTTACAAATCAGTTGCGATTGCCATTTTACTCATTAAGAAAGTAACGGTTACGTTATTTCCTTGCTACCTACTATCTAGCTAGCTTCATCGCTAGCAGCGTGTTGCTATCTTACATGCAAAATCCTTTGGGACCTTCCCTAAATTATCCTTTTAATTTATTAATTAAAATAAATTCAGTTTGTTGCACAACATAGTTCAAATTGATGGCAAATAGTAATTAGCCTAAATTATGACCAAGACTTGCATAATACCTATACATTGTCTGACTAATCAGATTCTCTGTCATGAACTGCAATTTCTGTCATATTGCCACAAATAATTTCAGCCTAATGTATCCCAAACTAAATGTTTTCTCTTTAGAGAAAAGGGTTGTTTCAGCATTATACAAATAATAGTATCAGTCACAACAGTTTTACAGCTATCCAAATTATTTAAATTCAGGGTATCAATTCAGCTAGGTATAATATTTTAAAGAATTAAAAAAGATAAAAAATGCAGTAATGGCAAAATCGGTTGACGTAATACAGTTCAGGTTCATTTGTTATTGCCTATTTTAGATTATAGCCACAAGTCAAGTCACCTTTATTTATATAGTGCTTTTTACAATACAGATTGTTTCAAATCAGCTTAAAAAACCCCCATTCATTTAGCTATGGAGAAAACAGTGATGTCATCATCCAGCTCACTTCAGTTCTCATATAATGGTGTCAATGCAGGCAGATCAGTAATATTGTTGAATATTAAGTGTCCCCACTTCACATGCAAAAGGACCAGTCCGTGCGGACTCTTACAGAGCCCTGGTTGTTTTGACTAATCATCTCATCTGTTTGTTTTCAGGTTTTTCTACCCATCCTTTATCACTGAAATATTTTACAAATCAATCGGTTCTTTTAAGAGCCAGTTTCTTTTTCCTCCTCTCTCTTTCCCATTTTGTATTTATTTGTGCTTTTACTTTATACTTCAATTATTTCTATTTATTTAACATCTACAAATGGCATCAGAGTCATTAAAACAATTTAATGAATGGCTGGAAGCAGCAAAAACCATGGCTGATGAGTTGGAAACCCAAAAAGTAAAGTTTTTCATACATTATTTCTCTATCATGGTATTTACCATAATTTAAAAGAAAATGCCTATGCAAATGCTTTCCCCAAATTTATCATTTAGTTTTTACTTTTAGACTAAAAAGAAAAGGGGAAAAAAAGGGAACTGACGTCTCCAATGTTTCCTGGAGGAAGAGAGACCAGCATGGGAACATCCTACCACAACGTGTTCGGAAGAATCGTTCTGGTCAGTAAAATATACATGCATACTGTTGTTCACAAGTGTCTAAGCTTTTGGTCAGCAGTAATGTTTTCTATATCGTTACATTTTGTGTTTGCAGTTAAACCTGCCGGCACTAGGGAGCTCTCAGAGGTTGAGGAGGTGGAAATGAATGACATTCCGCAAGAGGTTCCAAGTCTTGGTAAGCATATTGAATTGAAAGCCTAAATTTCAGCTTTTATATTTAAATTTAAAATGTTACATATAGGCAACTGTCAAAAGTATGTAATTCCCATTTCCATGCATATGAAGTTACAAAGCCATATAAGAAATTGCTAATTTGCTTTATTAAAATTCATTATTGCAACTGGCTTTTTCCTTATTATGAATATTTTTTTACTAATTTAGATCAACATCTTCAGAGGCTAAAAAACCTGCTAACTTCTGTCACTGTCTCTGCATCAGTGGAAGTAGAAGAGACACCCACCATGTCTGCATGGACCAAAAGACAGGTCATCACTGTTCAACATGTGACACCGAGATCCACAGAAAAAATGTTTTTCATGATAGGGAAGCTATGTTTGATGGTTTTTTAAAACCTATTCCACCAACATCTTTAGTGGTGGTTGATGAAAGTGGTCAATATCAACTCAGTGAACAAGGTATGTTCAGATAATGTAGTAGGTGCCCTCTGCAGTTTCCTTTAACTGAATATATTTATTTTGTATTTTTTTTTTATTTGAGTAAATGTGTAGACCTTACTGATATTACTTTCTGAAATTTGATTTACTGCAGTGTGTATGCTTGCAAATCTGTTCCTGTGGTCCAAACCAAGACTTCAAAATTATCCCAGGAAAGCAGACTGTATTGGTGACTATCAACGGTATGTTTTGTCACTTCCTTCTACCTTTTTATATCCGACCAGATGAAGTCAAGCATAATAATGGCTTACTATATTCTTTTGTCCTGTGCTGTACAAATACTGGTCAAATAGTAAACACATGTTTGTTTTAAGGTCCATACAACCTGTGTCTGCCGTGTATAAGCTGTCCACTTTGTTCTTCCAAATGGACTTCTGGGATTAGTGACTTACTTGAATACAGATACTGGCCAGCAACCAGCAGCTGCCAAATGCTGTTCAAGTTTGATCTGTTCACATCATTTGAACAGATGAAATTAGCCAGCCCAGCTTTATCCCAACAAGCATTTATAAGGATGCTTGAACATCGATCTCTTTGCACTGGTCAGGTAAGGGCTGCTTTCATTTCCAAAGTGTTTGAATTCCAGACTTCAAAATCTTTTATTAACCAAAATATACCATCCTTCTTTCCAGACGGGTAGTATTTGTGGTGATACCTTCCACAGAGTCTTTCGGGAGTTTGCCTTCTGCAACTTTAAGAAAGATCTGTGCCTGTTGGAGCCCTTTAAATGCCCAGCATGCACACCAGACATGCTGGCTATATCTGCAGACGGTAATAGGAAACATTACTGGTTCAAGAATTCAAAAGGGTAAGTGGATATTTTTTTAATTTAGATATAGGGTGGTGCAGTGGTCTTTGTGTAGCCCTGCAATAGAGTGGCAGATATGTCCATGCTGCACGTCACCTCTCACCCAGTGCTAGATGGGATAGGCTCTAGACCCCCCATGCCATTACCCTCTAAAGGAAAAGCAAGTATAGCTATTGGTTGGATGGACTGATAGTTATTTATAGAGAAACTATGCTTCACCTTATTGCTGTAAAAACTAACAATAATTTTGTGGCATCTAAACATATTTCTTCGACACAAAAATGTTGGCTTTAGTTATTATATAATTAGCTTGTAATATTGAATATTACAGTTCTATGACAACAATCTGGTAAATTGTTCAGGAACTTTTTCTCCCTTCTGTAGCTTGAAGACATGAACAACAATAAAGGTGTTATTTATTTTTTTACTTCAAACAGTATGTTTTTTCTTCTTACACAAGTTAATGCCAAATTACAGCATTCCTTTCCACAGGACAAATACAAGCTGATACTCTAAACACAGTGTTCCAGATCAAATGTAATTCATACAGACTAAAATGTGTGGAACCTTTATGGTTAATTGTCATATTAATTTAGGTGAATGCAACGTTTAATTATGATTATGTTATTGTTTTGGCGATGAAGTCCTCTTATTTAACAGGACAGACGAACCATCTCTTTTTGATGGACTGTTCATCGCACAAGATGCCAAAGTATCTGCCTTTGACCAAATAAGAAGCCAGATGTTAAGTGTAAGGATTTCTTCAACTCTCTAACCCTTCTTTTTTATTTTATTTTTTACTTGTCCCGGGATTACATGTAACATTGTTTCTACTTTCAGAGGACAGGTCATGATGTCTGCGGACCGGCAACATTCACAGCAGGCAGAGAAATATCCCAGAAGTCCAGGGCCAATGTGGATGAAAGGGCCTTGAAATAGCTGTGTGCAGACATGGACTCTTGCTGCAAGGCTTGAATCATTACTGTGGTGAAATATATGCCTACCCAATGTTCCTGCAGAAGGAGCATGCACAAGCTGCAAATGCAACATTCTTTTGCATGGACATTGCTTGCAGGTAGATAGCCAGTGCCAAATGATAAATTAAGTTTTTACTGATGTTTATAATTAGGTTTTTACTGATATTTACCTTTTATTAATACAGTATATGCCATGCATGGGAATAACACCATGACTAGCTAAAAATCACACATTTTATATATTATGGAATTAGAAAATTAATATGGTAACAAGTCACATAGGTCCTGGTTTGTCTTCTTACCAGTTTTGCAAATCCCATTACAGGTACTGGCCTTATTTGGAAAAGATGGCAGAGAAGTTGTCTGAGCTCCAGCCACTGACCATGATGAAGCCTTTTCTCTCTGTAATGCATGCCAAGGCTCACACTGGCAAATGTGAGGTACAGTGTGCAAGTTAAGTTTACGTTTTAACGTAAGTTTTTAGAAATGTATCATTGCAGCATCAGAAATATTTAGCTTGATTTTTATCTATGTAAATATGCACGTTTCAAAAAAAAGTGCACATTAGTGAAATACTTTAATGCAGTGGTTTTCAAACGTGTCCTGGAGGACCCCAGCACTGCATTGTGTACAGTATGTCTCCCTTATCTGACACACCCAATTCCAGTCTCTACTAATGAGCTGATGATTTAAATCAAGTGTGACATATAAGTGAGATCAGAGTTTCCGCTAGAAAAAAATGGTGCCGGTAGAGGTTTCGTTTTACGGACATTTTGATGATATGCCGGTCAAATATTTCGCCTCTTAATTAGTCAAGTTGAGGAAAACTGGAGGCAGTCTATGTAACTTAAAAAATGACACAATCAGGCCGTATAGAATGCAACTTATTATTATTATTAGCTTAACTTTCAAATAGACGAAAAAAAAAACATGAACGTCCGATTGGCGTCAATCAACGCCAATTGTTTTTTACTGTGGTTTCACACACATTCACTTTTTGAAACATTGAGGCACGGATGTACCTAATACAAATAAATAAAACATCTCCAGTTAACTAGCAGATCATTCATTTAGTCCGTTATTAAATAAGAGATCTAGCGCTAAAATCTGTTGTTTTTGAAATCAAGCTGAGCGCTTCGTGTCTGCTGCTATCAGTTGCATGGACGACGCCTGCTGCGAGTTGCGCAATCTTCACTAGGACGACGCGTTTCAATCTATCGCCGTTGCGGAGACTCTCTATTAATTCCGGTGAAATCACAAAATAAAATGCACACAAACGTGTCCCTGCTTGATATAGACTGTAACCATGCACTGATGAACATAGGCTATTCAGTTTTGATGATAGAGAAAAAACTGCACGAATCGCGCGGATTAGAAGCACTGATCTATAATGAGATGTTCCTGATTCACCATCGTCCGTCGCGTCTGGCCTCTGAAAAAAGCTTTTAAAGCTAGTCTGCCTGGGCCTGGCCATATTTGAAACGTCTCACTCAGTCGTTCGTTGTTTAGGTCTATATTGCAGCCGTTTTAGGCGTGCGCTTTATTTGAAATGCAGCATGCGATGTTGTTTCATAACTTTCAAACGATAGAGCCTGTTCCTTTATAACATAGCAAGAGATCGGTGTATTTTTGCTTTATACATTTTAGGCTTATTCTCAAATTCAGATTGTGTTAGGGGGACGGGATTATTAGGCAATTTTAATCGGACAATTTGACCGGAGAGATTTAATTTTGTCGGACATTTAATTTTTTTTTTACCGGCCAATGTCCGGTAATTACCGTGTGTGTGTGTGTGTGTGTGTGATCATTCTGGTTTAACATTGGGCTGTTTGTAGGATATGCTTCCTAAACCCTTCCAAAAGTTGTAACTGCACAATTGCAGTTGTGAAAGCTTTTCTTTCATTATCCTACCTCAGAACATTTTATATTAAACATCAAAATGTGCTCTTGGCCAAATTCATTTCAGGATACAAAAACAAGATTTGAATGCTGAAGGTCTTGATCTTCTTTGGAGCAGGTTAGGTGGGGCGGTAGAAGCCAGGATGGTGCAGAAAATACTGTTGGTGAAGAGGTGGAACAGGTCAATAGCTTCCTTTTCAAGGGCAGCTCTTACTAAGTACATGACCAAGTCAGGTTGGTTGAAAAAAGGGTTAACCCTTGTGTTGTACACACAATGCTAGATTGTACAATTGATTTGTTCTTATCGGTTTTGTTTTTTATAGGCAGAGGAGATATGATAACTGTGCTTGCCATGGGAACCATAGGAAGGTGCAGAGTCTCCACAAGACACTGGCGAAAAGATTTGTCAAAGTAAGAAGCCTACACTGCACATTAACCCACCGGGTCTGAGGTGTTTTCTGGGCCCTGGAGACACTATATTCAAGAAAGTGGTTCATCCATTCCGGCTATGCTGGTCCCTGCGAATTCCCCAAATGTATAATCTTGACTGCATAACTGGCAATGGGGGGACTGTGATCGACCTCTCCCTGCATTTTTTTCGGGGGCATTTGTGGTTAATTTTGCAGTGATGCTATGTTTTCTGTCATTTTTATTTTTTTAAATAGACTACACAGAGCAGAAATGGAAGCAGCCAATCTTGAGTCTCAAGCAGGAGTTAAACATCTCTATGGAGGATGCAGATCGGTGGGTGTGTGATGTCAAGCAATGGGCAGCCACTGGTATGTCATCTAGTCGCTGGTGTAGAAATTGGTACTTTTATTTCCATATATTTGTCTAAATTTTTCCAGTGAAACTGTGTTTTCTGTAACGGTCGACTTTGCTTATTTCTGGTTTTCAAGAGAGACACAGTTCCCACAGTAGCCAGGAAGAGCTCCAGAGAGAAATCGATGAGATTATTTATTCCATCCGAAGAAAGAAGCATGATCTGTATCGACAAAATGGTATTTGCTACTACATCACTCAACTTGCCTTTTGTATAATTTTTTATTTTTTTTTTAACCTACAGACAGCAACCAAACAAGGCAACGCAAACGGAGGAGACTTGGTGAGCTCAAAGACACTTAGAGAGAAGATAGTGCTGTACAACACCATTCCTGGCTGTGAAGAGAACATTGACACCGAAGCAGCATGCAGTCTCTCTGATGATTTTATTCTGCCTTGGGAAGCACAAGGAGATGGTAAGTAATGTGTTGTATTTTTGTGCTTTTTTAAAATTCACAAAATTTAGTTGATTGTTAATACAAGTAATAACAGTCAGCAATTTAACACTGCCACCCAGTAAAAAAGGTGCAACATACAGTAAAGAATAAAACATTCTATTTTCTGTTGTTATCTGAAATATAATCTGTAATGTTCCCATATGATATAGTGATAATCTGATAGTTATTGTTACTCCTGTAACACACATTCTATACTAGTAGTGGTCATCACTTTCTTATATAAGAGCTGCAATAACTAAACACATTCAAGATGAAAGCCATATCTATCCTGAAATAGCAAAATCCAACCCAAGAATGAAATAAATATGCCTACAAATTAGACATCCTACATCAATATGTCTTGAATAAAAAAAAAAAACACATCTTAATACTGGGATGAGCATTTCTTTAACTTTGTTATATTGTAGTGTGATGTTTCAGTTGTTGTCAATTAGGTGTATTGGCTGCATTATTATATGCATACTTAAGGGCAAATGCCTAATGAAGAACACTGCTAGACGTAAAGCGGAATATGTTGTGTGTTAAGAGTTAAAAAAACATTTCCTCCACTTTTATTTTCAAAAATAGTGGCAAGTCTCCGCTTGAAGAGGCAAGTGTTTGACCCAAGTCATGCTGGTCAGGCGCATGGAGGAGGAGAAGATAATAATTGTAAAGGAGATGACTCAGCATTATCAACATCTAAAAAAACATTGGAGAAACTGGACAATCTCCTTCAGGAGACTAAAGAGGACATCAAGATCCATAGTATGTACAATAAATGTTTTTTATTATTTTATATGTAAAAATATGTTGATGCCAGTTGCCACTAACCAGGATGTTATAGTTTCATGTAAATATTGCTTCAAATCTAAAATTTTAAATCACAATACTTATGAGCTGTTATTTTTTTGTTTGTTTTGTGTTTTTATCAATGTCAATTTTCTTCACTTTTTACTTAAGATCCGCCTACAGAGCTGACCGAAGAGGGCCACAGGGGGCTTTACTGCTGTATCTTACACAAGCGGCACATTCTGCAGCAAAAACTTGCAGCAGTCACCAGCACCTATGGCAGTGTCAACACAGACCCTTCCTTCATGCTGGAGGAACATGTTGAAGAGGAGAGTGAGGGCAACAGCAGTCCAGAACTTTCTGAAGAAGAGTCTTAAAGTTTTAGCACAAACATTGGAAGCATTGGATCTTCCCAAAATCAGACTCTTGAGTTTTGAGTCTTGAAATGAAATATTTTTCAGATTAATTAATTAAATAATAAATTAGTAAAAGTCATGCTAACCCTGAGCTACTGTGTCTGTTGTTTTTTCTTACACCAACATGTTCTAATTCTGTGCAGATTTGGATAACAGAAGGCTCTACATTATCCATGTGCCTCTGTCACCATTGTTACAGAGGCACAGCTTGCTTGCTTGCCACATGTAAAATCTGAAATATAAAAGTAACATTACATTACACCTTAACTGACAAATAACATTGTTATTGTCATTATTATTTATTGCACATTTAATAAATATTTATATGAACTTATACATTTTGATCTTTAAGGCAATATATTTCATATTAATTTGTATGCACAGACTTCATATTAATATTGTATCTCAGTTTTATATCCCATTTTAAATCATTTTAATAAAACTAATGACAAATACTATTTATTTTCTTCCTCACTTTAAAATATGATTTTATATGTTAACATTAATTACATTAGTACTCATGAACAACATTACAAAATACTTATACAGATTTTGTAGAATACAGTGTATTTATATATTATAAATATATATTAATTATTATTTTGCACCATGATCTATGTCCTTAATGATAATTAACGTGATAATAGAGCCCCGAATGCTGATACTGGTGTTTTTAATTTTATAACCCATTTTTGCATTTTGCTCACAAGTGGCCAAAGCAGGATAATAGTTCATAACAATACATAAAAATGTATGTACACATCATTCATATTGCTTTTTTTGTATTTGCAACCAATAATTAAACAGATAAGCATATGCAAATATAATGCCTGTGAATCATCATGTTGCAGGATTTTACTCCTGTAGAAAATCCTGTTTATAGATGGATAGGTAGGGTTAGGGTTAGGTACATTCGTTGTGTGAGTGTGTGTGCGTCTGTGTGTGTGCATGTGTGAGAGAGTGTTTGTGTGTGAGAGTGTGTGTGTGTGTGTGTGTGTGTGTGTGTGTGAGCATATGCAAATATAATGCCTGTGAATCATTGTGTTGCAGGATTTTACTCCTGTAAAAAATCCTGTTTATAGATGGATAGGTAGGGTTAGGGTTAGGTACATTCGTTGTGTGAGTGTGTGTGTGTGTGTGTGAGAGAGAGAGAGAGAGAGAGAGAGCAAGCGAGAGTGTGTGTGTGTGTGTGAGAGAGTGTCTGTGTGTCTGTGTGTGTGAGAGTGTCTGTGTGTTTGAGAGTGTGTGTCTGTGTGTGAGAGAGTGTGTGTGAGAGTGTGTGTGTTTGAGAGTGTGTGTCTGTATGTGAGATGGTGTGTGTGTGTGTGAGTGTCTGTGTGTGCATGTGAGAGTGTGTCTGTGTGTGAGAGTGTGTGTGTGTGTGCATGTGAGTGTCTGTGCGTTTGAGAGAGAGTGTGTGTGTGTGTCTGTGTGTGCATGTGAGAGTGTGTCTGTGTGTGAGAGAGTGTGTGTCTGTGTATGTGTGAGAGAGAGAGAGTGTGTGTGTGTGTGTGGGGTGTGCGTGCGTATGCGTTTTCCTATCATACAGATTTATGTATTTTAAAAATGCAGAATGTTTTCTGTGAGGGGTAGGTCTTGTTTGAACAGAATAAAAACCATTCTGTCTATGGAATGTCTTCATTATGATAGGAATACCAGTGTGTGTGCAAATGGTGGGACTCCATGGAAAGGACCAGAGGCACACAAATCATGATTAATTTGATAAATTCTGATATTTATTGTTTTTAAATGTGTAGCAAAGACAACGGTTTTCCATAGCAATGATTAGCTCTCTCAGTCCAATAACAAGTTTTGCAATGAATGGGTGATTTTATAACAGAGGGAAATTCTTGACTACATTACCAAATTATATCAAAGCACAGTGGCGGGTGGGCGTGGCTTGGGGCATCGTTTAACAAAAAGTATTTTCTCGTATTTAATCACTGTCTTCCTTGTGTTAAACAATCTTAAAAATCAAGCGTATATGAAGGAACCAAGCCAGTGACATATTTCAAAACATTTTATGAGTCCAGTCATCAAACACAGAAAACAGATAATGTGCTGTAAAAAGCAGTAACAGAAACAGAACACAAGAATAAATCAGAACTGATATGCCTTAACACTGAAAGACAAAATTGCAAGTCAGTCTCTGTAACTGTCATACAAGACTAGATGCCTTCTTCTTTATTTAGATCTTTACAACCTAGCAACAAACAATACATCGGAGCACACACACTCATCTTCAGGATGAACTTTGAAAATTTTCTCTTGGCTCCCAGGAATTTTTCCACTTTTTTATGGCGTTATTTCCCTGTCAAATGTCGAGAGCGCATTATTGTAGCGCGAAAGTACATTAATGTTATGCGCGAGCGCGAATCCCTCTGCTCGCGCGCGGAATATAATGCGCCGAGCGCGAATCCCTCTGCTCGCGCGCGGGAACTGGGCGCGCGCTCTCAGATACACGCTGCTCTTGAAAGAATTTTCTCTGCGCTCGCTCAGAGAATATGCCTGCACTTAAAACGTGTTCATTGCAATCGCGAATCTCTTCGCTTAAAGTAAGCGTGTTTGTGCTTAGACTGTGTCCCGTGCGTTCGCGCATGCCCAAGTACTTTTCTCTTCGATTTCTTTCTCTTTGCTCTTGGCATAAACGCTGTCAAAACGGCAACAACCAATCAGAAAAGGCTTCAACGACTGACCAATGAAAACGCGACATCGTACATGGAATCTTATTGGTTGATATTGAACCGCACATGTTCATGTGTTCAATCAAGACGATTCAATTCAATCAAGACGAGCCGAGATGGATCCGCAGAATCGACGATCTCAGGTAAACAGTTTTATTTGTTTTGATGTTAAATATGTCAAATGTATCTTAGAAATGTCTGGGAAGAGGGCGATTGGATTATTTTACATATAAATGACCTAGACTGTCAACCACATTCATACTACAGGCTATGCCCATTGTAGTGAGATTTTTGAGCCAAATAGATTTGAAAGCCGATTCCAAAAGGCAAAAATAATATTTTACGTCTGATAATTAACACATTGTCTCGTGCAATCACACCAGTGATTAAACATTAAGTACGTAGCGAGATCAACTGCTAAATTCAAATCTGAAAAAAGACTTGGGGAAAGATAAGGTGGCAACATGCCCCCGTAAAATTATGCTAGTCCTATATCTATTATGGCTGTCACGAATGAAGTGATGTGAAATGAAAAGTGTCATCTGCAATAGATTTTCTTTATCGCGGATTGCAGCGTTGAGTGTTATAACGTTAATCAATCACCCACTTTCTGTTGAGCTTAATTAATGCAGTTTGGCCAATCAGAGGCATTTTGATTAAAGGACAAGTTCGGTATTTTACACTTAAAGCCCTGTTTTAAGATCGTTTCTGATGAAATAGAACGGTTAAGATTAAAATTTGGACCAAGGCGTCATAAAACCAACGCACATGGCACCCTTTAGCGTCAATATGAGACGCAGATATATATGGGCCAGAAGGCGCCTCCTAGTGGTCTAACCCTAACCAATCTTTCAATCTTAACCGTTCTATTTCATCAGAAACGATCTTAAAACAGGGCTTTAAGTGTAAAATACCGAACTTGTCCTTTAATCAAAATGCCTCTGATTGGCCAAACTGCATTAATTAAGCTCAACAGAAAGTGGGTGATTGATTAACGTTATAACACTCAACGCTGCAATCCGCGATAAAGAAAATCTATTGCAGATGACACTTTTCATTTCACATCACTTCATTCGTGACAGCCATAATAGATATAGGACTAGCATAATTTTACGGGGCATGTTGCCACCTTATCTTTCCCCAAGTCTTTTTTCAGATTTGAATTTAGCAGTTGATCTCGCTACGTACTTAATGTTTAATCACTGGTGTGATTGCACGAGACAATGTGTTAATTATCAGACGTAAAATATTATTTTTGCCTTTTGAATCGGCTTTCAAATCTATTTGGCTCAAAAATCTCACTACAATGGGCATAGCTCTGTAGTATGAATGTGGTTGACAGTCTAGGTCATTTATATGTAAAATAATCCAATCGCCCTCTTCCCAGACATTTCTAAGATACATTTGACATATTTAACATCAAAACAAATAAAACTGTTTACCTGAGATCGTCGATTCTGCGGATCCATCTCGGCTCGTCTTGATTGAATTGAATCGTCTTGATTGAACACATGAACATGTGCGGTTCAATATCAACCAATAAGATTCCATGTACGATGTCGCGTTTTCATTGGTCAGTCGTTGAAGCCTTCTCTGATTGGTTGTTGCCGTTTTGACAGCGTTTATGCCAAGAGCAAAGAGAAAGAAATCGAAGAGAAGAGTACTTGGGCATGCGCGAACGCACGGGACACAGTCTAAGCACAAACACGCTTACTTTAAGCGAAGAGGAGAGATTCGCGATTGCAATGAACACGTTTTAAGTGCAGGCATATTCTCTGAGCGAGCGCAGAGAAAATTCTTTCAAGAGCAGCGTGTATCTGAAAGCGCGCGCCCAGTTCCCGCGCGCGAGCAGAGGGATTCGCGCTCGGCGCATTATATTCCGCGCGCGAGCAGAGGGATTCGCGCTCGCGCATAACATTAATGTACTTTCGCGCTATAATAATGCGCTCTCGACATTTGACAGGGAAATAACGCCATACTTTTTCCCCACTGTAAGACAGCAAAAAGTGTTAGTCACAATGTTCATTACTGGAATATAAATACTATCTTGGTTCTGTACAATAAGACTTAGTTTTCAGTTATGTATTTATGTATTTTATATATTATATAACGTAATTGTTTGAAAATATGCATTAAGCAGAGGATTTAATTATTCACACTACACTCAGAATGTGTCAGACAGTAGCACATTTTTTACTCATTTGATTGTGTTCCCAATCAATTTTAATCTCGTTGTTCAAGACAAAAACAAATGCAGTTCTCAACAAAGGTTTGATAAAAAAAGAGTGGTTGAAAGCATTAAAGAATAGATAAAAATAAAAAGCACACCCCATTTCAAATGATATTACATTGAAGTCTGAAGTCCTGATCAAACTGCAACTTCAGTTAAAACTGAATAAATGTTTATGTAATGTTTATTATTTTTCTCTAATGTTTATATAAACATTTTTTGTATTTTTGTTAGTTCTGTCAATTTTCTACAATACAGTAAACTTCAAATAATATCCATACCATCCAGAGCAAGAATGCCACTGCACCAACACCTCCGCATGACCCTTAGCAGAAACAGCAGAAACAGAAGAAACATGGGTTAATGTTAATGACATTTACTTACAACACATGAAGTTACAATCATACATCAGCTGAACGGTAAATACAACATTAAATCCAAGTGAAATTAATAGTTAGTGGGACTAAGTCTATCATAATAAGCATAATAAAACTTTAATTATTAGCATAATTCAATAACTTTATTACTATATTATCAATACAATTTTGTAAAATATGGAACAGTAGTTTTTATTTTTGTCACACAACCATTGCTATGGTCAAGATTTTAAATTTGCACAACTTAAATTGTGACGTAAAATATTTCTTATTAAAATCCACAGTTGAACATTATAACAAGAATTATATGAATACCTAAACCTTACATTAATTATTTAGTATATTTGGTCATGTTTTTTGCAATTACATTGGAATTACAACATACAAAATAGCAAAATAATATTGTTATTGTGAATGTGTTTTTTTTGTTTGTTCATTATTTCAGTATTTTAAAATGTTTTTTTGAAACAAACCTCCCTGATTCTTTTCCTCAAAATTTTTTTGTAGGGGAAACTGGTTGATTCTTTATGCATGGGGCATTCTGAAAAAAAATAAAATATGGTTATAATTTGTAACAGACATAAGTAAAAGAAAAAGTTCAACAAACATCTTCTAAACATTACCATGAGGGTCATGGATAAAGCAAATTTTTAAAAGGAAAATCAAAATTGCAGCTTAGTGTAAACATATGAACAGGACCGTTTTCATTGATGTTACAGTAATATGGCAATGATAATTTTTGAGACATGGGAATTCCCATAACACACCACACTTGTGTGTTTTTGTCTTTTTTTGTTGAAGTTACAGATTTTAGTGTTTGGAGACTGTATTTTTACAATGCTCACATGCTCATGATAAAGTAGTCACTCGTTACTGAGATGTAATTATTATTCCTGCAGTTACATCTTACATTCATGTTTTTTAAACACTGTTGGGACACTTAATTTCATGATTTGTATAAACACGGGGAATGGTTAAAGCAACACAAAAATTCTTTACATATACATATATGTAAAGTGTAAATACACATATATATTTAACTTAGAAAAGCTAAGAGTGCCACAGCATTTGTTCAATGTGTTTGACTTCTAGAGTAATATGCTTTCAATTTATTAAAATTGATTAATTAAATAAAGCTGTACAAAAGCAGTCCGTTGTGCTGCTTTATTGTGCAAACTTTTAGCTGTTAAGACATTTCAATTTTATTATCATAACCAAACACACTGGTTCATAGCACATGTACTTCACTTTGTTATTCTTCTATTCATTTACCTTTAGATGGTAATAAATCGGAAGGCTCCACATTCAAAGAAAATAGCTTACTTCCAATGGTGCAAAATAAGATGGATACTAAATGTATGTTTCTTAATTATAATTATTTTTACATTAAATCATTTAGCAGATGCTTTTATCCAAAGCAATTTACAGATGAGGAGAACAATAGAAGCACTCAGATCAACAGGAGGGTTTGGGTACTGTATGGTCATAAGACTGAGTAGCTTGCTATAAATATGTTGCAATGTGTGCAAAAGAAAATATTACAATATGTACATTGGTAGAATTCTAACCCAGTCCTTTTCAAAAAACAATGAGAAAGGCCCTGTTCTTTCAGCACTAAAACTGTAATCACGTTGCAAAATCAAACATAGCTTTGATTCATATGTCAAAAGGAAAATCCTCAAATCAACAAATCCACACATACCTTTATGATCTGCTTTCCTCTTTATTTGTCTTTTTTTTCGTGAGGAAGATACTGGGCCTGGACTGCCTAGCTCAGTGGACAGTTTAGAACAGGTAGAAAGGGTAGAGGCGGGTGGCAGAGGAGAAGCCAGAGAAGAAGATAAAGGACTAGACTGAGAGGAGATGAAAACAGGAAGAGTTAGGGGGGAGACTGGAGGAGCAATGGATAAAGACATAGGAGATGTCAAGGAGGTGGTGAACGAAACAAGAGAAGCCAAGGAGGCAGATGCAGGAGGAAGTAAAAGAGTGTCAGACTCAGAGCTGAGCAGAGGTGTGGACTCTGCTGGGTCTGCTGGTGGAGTCTCTGTCTGTGAGCTGTTTACGGCAGAACGCTCTCCCATGCTGCTTGCTTCTTTATCTGCAATAGCCACTGTTGGAAAAATAAAATTGTGATATGAACCTTTCCATAAGCTCCTGCAATCAACACATTTAAAATAAAACTCTATTTAAAGTCTGGAATACACTATACAACTTGTAGCCTCTGTTCTGGGCACAATAAACTAAAATATATGTGCCTCATTGCTTAGGAAACACATGACCAAATAAAACAATATGGCCCGGTTTCACAGACAGGGTTTAGATTAAGCCAGGATTAAGCCTTAGTTCAATTAGGACATTTAAGTAATTTATAAATGTGCCCTAGAAAAGTTAAAACAGCTCAAACATGCATTTTAGTCTGGGACTAGGCTAGACTAGACAAGGCTTAAGGTCTGTGAAACAGGGGGAAAGTGTTATAAAAATTGTCTTAAATTATAAAACATGTTTGATATCCTTCACCTGGATGGAATCATAGCCTGAAGCTAAAAAATAAATAAAAATAAAAGTCTGTGGCTATCATACACTACTTGATTTTCTGTGAAATCTTACTGCCCAGAATGTGCAGGCTGGCTCTGACTTTCGGCAACTAGCATCAATTTCTGAATCGAGGAAAAAATATGGGCAAAAGTCATGTAGTGTATTCCAGCCCCACAAAGACATACATGGTGTGAAATTGAATGACCAAGCAAGTATACACCACCATGTACAGTTACAGTTCATACAATGTGCTCACCTTAATATAGTATAATGTAGTAATCTATGGAAAGAAATTGTAGAATAAAACAACATATATTTGTCGTATTTTGTTGTTGTTTTCAAGGATGAAACATTTATGATTTTATGAGTGTAATAAGTTTAATGAGTGTAACTCTTAGGGTCTGCATTTGGACAGATACTATTATTTATTGTGTGACAGGTGATAAGACCACAAAACTGTTTGCTGTACAAGAACATGTCAGTTCTATTGAATGAGACATTTTACCATTACAGCTGAGCAGAGGTGTGGACTCTGCTGGGTCTGCTGGTGGAGTCTCTGTCTGTGAGCTGTTTACGGCAGAACGCTCTTCCATGCTGCTCGCTTCTTTATCTGCAATAGCCACTGTTGGAAAAATGAAACTGTGATGTGGACATGAGAATAACAATAATTCAATAATAATTCAGCAAAAACAAATAAATAAAATAAAGTTTTATTATGGTTTTATTTATTTTATTATTACATTTAAGTCCACGTATGAGTTGTATTTATTAATGTAATATCAATTTGACATTATCAAAATAATACCCGCTCAAGTTTTCTTATGTAATTTCCCTATGTAAAAAGGTTGGGAATATTATTTTTATATAAATTTTTTAAACCTAAGGTGAGAAAAAATAAAGTCTGCTTGGCCATGCGCAAATGTATATATACTGCCGGTAAAACCTTACTACCGTCTTTTCAAATTAATTCTCAAATCAACTGAGGATGCACTAATAAGCAATAAAATATGTGAAAATTTAGCATGCATTGCACATTTGTGTTTATTACCATTAAGAAGACTTTCATACAACCTCTTTATTGTAAGAAAAGCATCCTGAGTATCTTCTGTATCCATCATCCATGGACAGAAGCACTCAGCAGAAAAACCATTTGAGGTTCTCCTGGCAAGGAAAAGGATTGGGAAGCTCTCTAAAAGTTCCCACTTGTGGAGCTGGAATGAAATTGAGACAAAATTATAAAACTGAGAATATGATAAATAAATACAAGTTCACACACACACACACAGAGAGAGAGAGAGGAGAGAGAGAGAGAGAGAGAGAGAGAGAGAGAGAGAGAGAGAGAGAGAGAGAGAGAGAGAGTTTTAAAACACTTTATTAAAAAAAAAACTGTTATTTCAAGGCCAAACGACAAAACAAACAAAAAACACTACATGATTTTAGCTACCTTAATTCACGTATAAAAAATAACTCATCATTTAGTACGGAACACATACCAACATCACAACACCATTCAATCTCAAAACCATTGATTGCATTCATCATTTTGTAATAATTAAAATCAACAAGAATTCTTGATTTAAACATATTCTTAAAAACTGATACAAGTTGTTGTGCATTCCTCTGTTCTATTTCATTCCTTCTGGAGCTATAAATCGCTAATTTGGCTTGACCAACAATAAAATTCATTAACTGACACTTATATTTCTGTAGTCTACTATACTTAAAGCCAAGTATAAAACATTGCTTTGTAAAACAAATCCCTAATAAAGAAAATAAAAATTCTAAAAGATCAAAGAAAGGAGAAAGTCTGTCACAATTCATAAAATAATGGTATATTGTTTCTCTCTCTGAACAGAAAGGACAATAATCATTTACAGTGGGATTCAGTTTCGTCACAAAAGCGTTAACAGCGATTGCACCATGTAAGATCCTCCACTGGAGATCTCCTGCTCTTTTAGTCAATGGTGGTTTGTATAGTACTCTCCACTCTGGTTTAATTTCCTCTATCATTCCCAGCTTGTCTCTCCATACTGTGTCAACTCTGTCTTTTAACGTATGTTTATTTATTATCTTCACCATACATCTGTATATCACCTTTCCTTTAACTGTACAAAAATCAACATTTTTATTTAAACACAACAGTGGGCTGTTATACGAGGTGTTTTCAAGATCAGTTGTAATTCTGATGTCTGGAAAAAAGTCATTAACGTCAGGGGAAATGTCACCCATACTGTATCTCCCGAGTAAAGCTCTTTCCTTGGGGTTTAATTTCAAGTCCAGTTTGTTCAGAAACTTTCTGACAAATCTCACTGATCTTATGTCCAGATGTATAGCAACAGTTTCTGCATTTTTTAGTTCAGGTCCTGCTTTGTCAATGATATCTTTCAATTGTAGTAATTTCTTTGACACAAGCAAGTCTTTTAGCCCTGGCACGTCATCTCCTGACACATCAAGGCGACTCCCAAACACCACAGGTTCCTCAAGCAACCAGAAAAGAGGTGTAGCTGACTCTGTCCATTTATTTTTAAAAAGTCTCCATGCTTTAAAAAGACTTTTGTAAAAAGAAGGTAGTCCAGTCAAATTCAGAAGAGTATTATCTGTTAAGAAAAGAGCAGCATGAAGTCCCATTTCATTCACTCCACCTAAAATAGTTTGTGCTAATGGTCTCCACACTAAATTCTGAGGTCCCATCAATAGACGCTGAATGAACTGTAGCTGATAAGTCGCTCCTCTGCTGACGAGATTTACGAAGCCTTGACCTCCTTCATCCCTTGGCAGGAAAAGAACACTTTGGGGTGTCCAGTGCAAATTGTCCCAGAAGAAATTAACCATTTCTCCTTGAAGCTTAGGCAAAAGTCCAACAGGAGGATCAACACAAGCAAGTTTATGCCATAACGAGGACCCCACCAGATTGTTAATTATAAGCGTACGACCTCGATACAACATTTTGGGAAGTAGCCATTTCCATTTCTGTAAAAGCCCTTTGACTTTTTCTAACATACAATCCCAATTCTTTTGAACAAAATTCTCATTACCTAATAAAATACCAAGATATTTAAATCCGTATTTCTTCCAGATTAAACCTCCAGGTAAACTGGGAGTTTCTCTACTCCAATTACCCATTAAAAGGGCCTCACTTTTTCCCCAGTTAACTTTTGCAGAAGAAATAATTTTAAAACGGTTAACAATAATCTCTAATTTTTCAATATCATCAGCACTAGATATAAAAACAACTACATCGTCAGCATAAGCTGAAAGGTGCAACGTGACATTACAGTGTGGAATAGTAAAACCACTCAGCTCAGTTCTTAACTTATGAAGCAGAGGTTCAATGGCCAGTGAGTATAGCATTCCCGACATGGCACATCCCTGTCTAACTCCCCTTTGAATTTCAAAAGGAGCACTCAAACCACCATTGACTTTGAGTATACTCTCAATGTCATGATACATGGCCTCAATCATATTTATATAACTCTGACTAAAACCAAAAGCTTCTAAAACATCTCTCAAATATGCATGTTCTACACGGTCAAAGGCTTTTTCCTGGTCCAACGAAATTAGACCACCATTAACACTAAATAACCTTGAAACCTCTAGAACATCTCTGACCAATGATATGTTGTCAGAGATTGACCTATTGGGTATACAATAATTCTGATCGGAATGTATAACTTGACTCAGAACTTGACTTAACCTTGTAGCTAGAGCCTTTGACACAATTTTATAATCTGTACATAAAAGAGAAATCGGTCTCCAGTTACTTATGTTTTGGAGATCTCCCTTCTTAGGCAACAAAGTAATAACAGCTCTTCTACATCTTAACGGTAACAATCCTTTATTCAAACTGTCATTAAAAACCAAAAAGAAATCTTCACCAATCACTGGCCATAACATTTTGTAAAAATCAACAGGAATCCCGTCAATGCCAGGAGTCTTTCCATTTTCCATACTCATCATAGCAGTGTATAATTCATTTTGTGACAGAGATTGTTCAAGCATAGAATTGGACTCTTCATCAATCTTCGGAAGATCATTAAGAAAAGTGAAGTCATCATCTTCTCTTTGAGACAATTCACATTTGTACAGGTTTGAGTAGAAAACAACAGCATGTTTGCGTATTTCACTAGGCTCAGTAAGCTCTTTCCCTGTATCAGAGCGTAATGAATGAATGATGCGACTTTGGCCATTCTTTCTTTCTAAATTGAAAAAAAATTTAGATGGTGCATCCATTTGTGAAATGTTTTGAAAACGGGAACGGATTAACGCCCCTTGAGCTTTCATACCCAATAAGTCTGCAAGCAATTCATTTTTTGGATTTGCTGCTTTCAAAACAATTCAAATCAAACAATCTACAAACCTGTAGAAGCTGTACTCAAAAGTTCTATGATTTCATTTTCTAGCTTTTTCATTGACTGAGCCATTTCTTTAGTGACATTAAGAGCATACTCTTGACACAACTGTTTAATGTGGACCTTTCCACAATCCCACCATTGTTGCAAAGAAGTATAAAACTGTTTTTGTTTCTTAAAATTTTCCCAAAACAAATTAAAAATTCCAATAAACTTTTTATCATTTAAAAGAGATGTATTAAAATGCCAATAAGCACTCTTTAAATGCACAGAATTAATAAACATATTACAGACAACAGAACAGTGATCTGAAAAACCAACTGGAATTATTTTACATTCTCTAACAAGATTTGCTTGATAATTAAACACATAAAGCCTATCCAGCCTTGCCATAGAAATGAGACTATCTCTACAATGTGCCCAAGTATATTGTCTGTGGTTGTGATGCACATTCCTCCAAACATCACATAAATCAAAAGCTCTTATCAATTGTGTGAGAGCTTTTTGTGAGGTAATATGTGGCTCTAAGTGATTCCTGTCCAATTTATCATTTTCAGTACAGTTAAAATCTCCACCAAGGAACAATAATTCATCTGGGTTTAAATCTTTCATAACAACACTAATTACATCAAAAAAAGCTATTCTTTCAGCCCCTTTTGTGGGAGCATAAATATTTAAAAAATTCATTATAGTGTTTTCAAACTTGGCTTTAACTTTTAAAAAACGGCCTTTAACTATTTCTTCTATTTCATAAGAAATTGGTAATGATTTCTTTGAAAACAGAACAGCTACTCCTCCACTATTAGAAGACATATGACTCAAAATAATTTGCCCATCCCATTCTTTTTTCCAGTCTACCTCATTTTTTAAGTCACTATGTGATTCTTGAACAAAGGTAACATCAAAATGTTTTTGTTTTATAAATTCAAACAAACACATTCTCTTCTGACTGTCTCTAGCACCATTTAAATTGAGGGTTCCGATTTTAAAATCTCTCATAAAAAATGATGTTTTAAAAAGACATGGGCTTAAGTAATTAAAAGAAACAGTCAGCAAGGCTAATATTTCTACCAGAAAAAATAAGTTACAGCATATCTTGTTTTTCATCATTAAGGCTTTGCTTTCTCAGTTTACTCACAATTTTTCTGAGACGGTAAACTTCTTTATCTACAAAAGCTCCTTCTTTCATTAGAATTTTTGCATCATTAATAAAAGTTGAGCGATCAGGGAAGTAATCTTCAACTTGAACTCCAGGTAGACCTTTTGTTTCTTTCAAAAATTTGCTAATTTCCTCAACTTTATATACTATTGTCTGATTTTCATTTTCAGTTTGCGATGAAAGATAAGAACAATCAGAAATATTGGAATCCGTGGAATCACTGTCATTATCGGAGACTAAGTTTTCAGCCTCAGTTTTGTCTTTTTTTTACTTGTTTAATGTCTTTGCTCTGATAGACTTTTTTCCTTTTAATAGGGACTTTGAAGATTGATTCTGTTTCCATCTCCAATTCACCAACACCCTCACTGACCTGTTTATCAGTAGGTGTCATTTTATCTCTAGTTACAGTGATATCACTGCTTAGATTTACCCGTCTCATAAACCATGAGACCAGGTACAGAGAAACCACCCGCAGTAACCTCAGCCATAGTGGGTTTATTCCCAACCGACCAACCAGCACCTGACTCGACAGCAGCAGGAGCCACAACATCCTCTGTGACAGACACAGCTTCAGCAACATTACTCTGAGAGTTTGTCTGTACAGTCGCATTTTCATCCGCTTTATCAGGACACGCACGTATAAGATGGCCAATTTTGCCACAGCCAAAGCATTTAATTATGCTTTCAGACGTTGCATAAACAGTGTAGCTAAAATCCTCGACTTTAACATTAAAAGACAGGTTCAGCTCGTCAGCATTGTTTTTCAGAATCATGTAGACCTGTCTCCGAAAAGATACTACATGTTTCAGCAAGAGTGATTTACAGCTAAGGGCAATTTTCCTAAAGGGAGAGACTATCTTACCAAAAGCAGACAATGCTTTAGCGATACTTGCATCAGAAACAAAAGGAGGAACATTTGACAAAACAATCTTTCTGGAAGGACTACTAAGAGGAAGTACAGGTGTAAGAGTATCATTAATCACGACTCCCTTTTGAACAGCCTCATTAGCTTTTTCGATCGTGTTTAAAAATAGAACAATCGCGTTGTTCATTTTAGAAGCAGAAACAGCGCTGCAACCAACTACATTGCCAACCGCTAAAGCGCATTCCTCTACACTGCATTTACCCAAAATCTTAATCATGACGCCGAGTTAGCCCATCACTACTCGTAACACCTGAAGCAGCCATGCTTCCCGGCAAAAAAAGACGCCGGGAGCACTCCCACAACTTTCTCTAAAGAAAACTGCTCTTTTACACCAAAATAACACACAAAAAACACAAACAAACAAACTACAGAAAAAGTTAGAAATCACACTCAAACTCACCACACGCTTCTCACTCGCTCCGCAATCGCTCGCACATGCGGAGAGAGAGAGAGCGAGAGAGAGAGAGAGAGTAAACTATTTGAATTCACTGAGAGTTCAGAGATAATTAACACATGTATATTTGGGTTGTCAAATCGAATAACATACACACACACACACACACACACACACAGTGTGTGTGTGTGTGTGTGTGTGTGTGTGTGTGTAAACAATATTACAAACTTTAATTTTAGATTAAACGAATCACGGTTAATCGATTTGACAGCTCTAGTTTATATTTAATCCACATATCTATAAGGACTGCAACAATCAGAGACCATCATACTGTATATGGAAAAGGGGTAGCGACAGATTTAAAAAGTCTGATTCAAAAATGAAAATGTTCCTTTTCAAGTTTTGGCTTCTTGTCTATGCATTTGAAATTTGCTTGAATGGGTTTTTAGTTATTGTGATACTACAGTACTTTTAAATTCTATTCCAGGGGTGTTCAATCCTGCTCCTGCAGGGCCACTATGCAGATTTTAACTCCAACCCCACTTAAACACTCCCGAACCCGAAGTTGGAGCTAAACAATGCAAGACAGTGACCCTCTGGGACCGAGTTTGGACATCTCTGGTCTATACGAATTATTTTTCATTATGTTATGCCAAACTTCCAATTTAGTGTTCTTTATCAGACCTGAGTACACCGGAAAAACACACAGATGTTACACCTCAGTCAGTTTGCACTGAAAAAAGAATTGCTGAAGCGTCTGTATATAAATATAACAAATGCATGTGTAAAAGCTAAAGATCAGGGATTATTTACTTACTATTTTATGACTAACATCTGAAAGATAAACCTACCAGTAGATTTGTTGCATCATAAACTTTGTTCACACTGCTGTTTTTTTTTTTTTTTTTTTTTTGACGGTCTTTCCATTCTTGGGAAAGCTGTTCCTTTCTTTTCTCAAGCTTTTGCTTATATGGCTGCTTGGCACTACAGTGTTGACATGTTTTGCTTGCTACTCCAATTTTTTTACTGCACATGTAGCAATCCTTTAGAGTAGGCATCTGTTAAAAAAAAACATAAATGATATGTGTTATGGGGGGATAATAAATATTTTTTTTACCCCTACTATGTTGACAAGATTCACAGTCTCAGAAAATATTGTCACCACAGTGCCCTAACTTTCAAAACATTTAAAGAAAACTGCAACAGTATAATGCTACTCAGAAGCTGGTTTTGAAAATTGTTTTATCAACTTAAAGTCGACATGAAATCAAAATTTACTTACTATACTTTATTTACTTTGTTAGTGCATATTCTAGTCTTGTGGTGAACAATTAGTCCATGCAAGTTAATGCACAGAAAAAAAAATTGTTTGCCGTGGTGTTCTTTAATCAAAATCCAAAAAAGTTACTTCCGGTCTGGAATGGCGTTCCTTTTCTAATGACGTCATTCGGGGTTGGGTTGAAAATGTATTACTTATCTTGGGTTGAAAACGCTTAACCACTCCCCTCAAACCGAGATGGAGATGAGGAGCGCTAAAGTAAAACCCTGCCCTCTGTTTAATATTCCCTTTCACTTGGAAATACGTCACAACACTGGAGAAATGCCGTTTGCAACTTACGGTTCACAGGGACTTTAAGACGTTTTTTTTTTGTATTTGTGGTAGCCTTCTATCAGAAGCATCAGAAGAGGGCTATAGAAGAGGTTTGAGATAAAATGTTATAATAAATAATTATAGACTGTTATAAAGAGGCATACATTATATATATATATATATATATATATATATATATATATATATATATATATATATATATATATATATATATATATATATATAATATATATACAGGGTTTCCCGCAGCACTTTTAAACTAAGGCGGCCGCCTAAGCAACACACGCCTGCCGCCTTAACTACGTCGTCAAAAAATATATATATGAGCGATATTCGCCGTGTTACTGTGTCCTGTTTTCTCCCTTTCCATCTTTAAATATGTGATAAGCCTTCGTGTTCGCTTCAGTCTTGTTATCAGCGTGTCCTTCCGCAGCGGCGCCGAGCGTGTGTGTGTGTGTGTGTGTGTGTGTGTGTGTGTGTGTGTGTGTGTTCATCTGAGCCTCATTGGTCTGTCACTGCTCGTCAATGTCAGAATATTTGAGATGACCAATCAAATCAAAGTAGGCGGGCTTTATGTTCACAGCGCGAATTTTAGCAGAGCGACTCGACAGTAAAGGAGCGACTCGACGCGCTTCAGTTTACGGTCGGTCAAGTGCGAGATAAGATGTAAGTTGCTAAACTAAACATTTGCTATTTGACAGTTTTTTTAGGTCATAAATGTTAAACGAATCGCAAAAATAATCAGGCAAATTAATAAACTTTTGTCTATTTTCGCCATTTTGAACTGAAAATAGACCACTATGTGACGTGACTGATGTAATGTAGCCTAATAATTAATTTACTGTCATTGTGAGGGGACAAGACACATTAACCAGGGTACCCGCAGGATCTTAAAAGCATTGAAAAGTAATCTCAAATTAAAGCCTTAAAAGCCTTGGATTTGGTATACAAAGTCTTGGATTTCGTTACAAAGGTATTATATATTTTTTGCCTTTACTAGGATTAAGCTCATACCATAACAAAATTAACTGTTACTAATGCAGGCTAATTAAAAATTAATGCAACGTTGAGTGCATCCCGCACTCCACGTCATAGCAGAAAGCGCGAAAGCGTTACTATGGCTACTAGGCAAGTGAATTGCAGAACAAGATAGTAGCCAAGCGTAGTTTGTCGTCTGAAGTGGGAACGTTTCAGTTTAATGCCAGAATTTAATAATTTAAACCCCAAATCAGAGCTTTTCTGTTAAAAGAACATGTTTTCTACCCGGTCTTTTATCTGGCAATCTGGCAATAGTATCTGGCAATCATGCGCGCGCGCTCTCTAACGCAAGAAGCGCGGATGATCTGAAAACACAGACGAGCTGGAATTCAGCAATCTTCATTTGAGATTGTCAACTTAAATTGAAGTGTCATTCAGTCGGCCTGTGTTCTGTCACGAGCCGCTTGCGCTGTTTGTGCGAACAAAATGCAGGCTGATATCCCAGCGGTGTTTTTAATGTTGATGCAATGTTTCCCGAATATCCACACGATTTCAAATGTGACATTGATTTTATACAACAGTTAAAAAACAAAAGGGTAACATTAAGTGATTTACTACATTTAAAACAGTATAGTCAGGCTTATTGCTCTATTTTGCAATGAAATCTGTGGCTTTGAACGAATCTTAATTTGTGTCAGGAGTTATGCAATTCCAAATCCCCCCCCTACTGTAGGCCTATATATATATATATATAGGCCTACAGTATATATATATATATGGTGTGTTTGTATAAATACCCATATAGATATAATAGATTCATGTGACCTAACACAAAACCATTGAGGCACTGTGTTTGGTAAATATAATATGATCATGCTTAAGTGAAAAGTGAAAAATCAACATCAGATTCCTTTGGTTAATCACCTTTGTTGTCTGTCCTCTATCCTTGTTCGGCGTTCAAACAATGTTTGTTCTGTTCCTGGCTTTACACCTGTACGAAGAAATCAGAGAAAAATAGCACAGTGTACTATATATTACAATGAATATATTGGTCATATTATTTATGTTCACTGTTTATTACTATCCTGCTAATTCTGAAGAGACACACACACACACACACACACACACACACACACACACACACACACACACACACACACACACACACACACACACACGTAAGTGGAAACAATTCCATTCTATTTATTATTATACATAATTCCATTATTTTATTAAAAATAATGCTTGTATTTGAAATAACAACCATTACAACTATTTTATTAAAAATGTTAATGCGTATTATTAATATTATTTATTATGATTAGGCTATATTTCAGTATTTATTATTAATTTCCACAATTGGATATTTCTGGAAAATATTATCTGAAATATGAATCGTACGTCAATTAATAATGAACTGAGACGTAATTCACATGTTAAATACTTTAAAAATAGTATTTGGATGATCGAGTCAGATTAACGAAATATGGAAACTATGAACGTTTTGACAAAATGTGTAGACTTTATACATGGTCCCTTGCACACAGCTTTTCCAATCTCTGAATAATTTCACACTAAATACTAACTTTAAAATGCTGATGTGACCTGCTCAAATGATTTGACCCTCAAACATGTTAAAATAATGAGAAAAATCGCGACCCTTCATGGTTTGACACGCGACGTATAGGCCTAACGTTACATTCAATATTGAATAGATGACAGAATTATAGGCCTAATATTTGTCCAGTAACAATAATCGATCTATTTCTAATGTTGTTAAACGGATATTAATAAAAGCTTAATGTCACGTATGATGTATAACTTTTCCATTTACTTTTGGATGTTTCATATGTTTTATATTTCATACAACGTTATTCCCAAGTAAACACCAGTAACAAGTTACAACTAACGTTAATCACCACAAAGCAAGATGAAACAGCACAAAGCGCCTTAATGTTATTTTGTTCTAAAATTATATTAGCTATCAAGGTTTGCTGATAACATAGCCTACCTGTATTAGCCTCAATTATCTCGTAGAAAACCCACAATGCATTGACGACTCTGTGTGGCATATCTCCCGCCGCCTTTAGGGGCACTATTTTAAGAAACGATGCAGTGGGTCGTATTTGAGGAAAGGTGCAAACGACCATTATGGTCGTATAAGTTGGAGGACTTGTTGGATTGAAGGCATCAAAGTCCTAAGCAACTTGGGCAGTGTCATCATGCTTTTTGGGCTCATTTATGCCCTTGATCTGAGTTTTCCAGACAACCTCAAATACACCTTCGAGTTTTTCCAGAAGATCATAATGAATTTGGATGGGCACAAGCTGAATGCAAAGATACAACAGTTGAAAATCAAGCTGTTTGCATAAGAGGACAAAACCATTGATGGAGGGTTTAAGACTGAGATTACTTGGGATTGGACAAGTGTTTATACCCATAAAGTTTTCCCATTTCACCTCTCCATCATAATGTCTTGACTCTACCTCAGTGCCACTTATACTTATTTGACTTCATGACTCGAGATGGATTGAAATTGATCTAAAAACAGATCAAGGCACTGTATTTTTCTTTGATTGCAAATAGCCAGAAGTCTTTTTTATTTTTTTATGTTACAAGTGACATTTACGTTAAGTTATTTTAAAATGTCTTCCTTGCTGTTTATTTTTTTATTTTGCTAGTCTTAACCGTGGTCCACAATACTTGTTTTTGTTACCACCTACAACAACACACCAACCACCAAGGCTCTTTTTACTGTAAATGTACAGTAGTGTGGAATTTGCCATAGCCTATTGGTTTTTTTCTTTCCCTTTATGTAAATGATAGTTCAAGGCAAGCAACTACATATACAGAGTTTATGCAGTGCATTCTATCCAGCTATAGTGTCTTTATTGTTGATGTTTAGGATAGCTGGGCATTCATTGTTTACCAGTATACTGTTCATTCAAGTTAATATACTTGTGTTTTATCTAGTAAAAAAGTTAATGTCTTGATATTTTTATTGAAATATGCTCTCCAGACATGTATTAGGATGCATGCAAATTTGCTTGGAACAATATTTTCTCACTTATGTTGTTTGTTTGTTTTTTTTACGCAGAAAAAGTATACTTTTCACATGTAAATCCTTAAAAGGGGAATTTATTCCTACCTCATTAGAGTTTCCAGAATTTATGAATATGAACACTTCTAAAGTTTCCTGCTGGACACAAGATGTCTCCTACACCCCCATGTTCAGTGTATGTGCACTTTACAGCTTCAACTTTCTACATCACATTAATATTAATTGAATATTGGATCAGACTTAAATTCCAAATTAGTTGTGATATCACAAATCATGCCAGTAAGCATGCCCGTTAAAACTGGATTTTCACTGAGTTCGGAGACAATTCCCACTTTCAGCTGATGTGTGAAAACAGCATTTCATGTTTCCAACTCTGCACATACATGTTTGATTTTCACTGTGTAGAATAATGTAGAATAGATGGCACTTCAGTGATCCCCACTGGGGAAGTTCACACATTATCGCAGCTCTGTTTCGTGAGCTGTGATAATACTTGAATTTCACCTGGGGATCAGTCAAGTTCATTCTATTTTACATCATTCAGCACGGTGAAACTCAAACATCCAACAGGAAGAAAAACATTTTTGAGTGGAGGGGCTCTAAGTAAATGAAGTTCAAATTTAAATGTATTTCAATAATAAAAAAAAAAAAACAGGTTTGTCTCATGTGTATGTTAATGGATCAAATGAAAAATGATTTATATATTTAATTGATGATAATAATTTCCTTTCCAATAATTATGTAAGTTTGAGTTGGACAAATGTAAATCAATTTCATTTAGTTAATGTAATTATTTTATTTCAGCTGTATTTGGTAAAAGTTAGTTAGGCTAACTCAATTACATACTGTTGTAAGTATTTGATAAAAATAAGTTAGCCTCACTCGTTTATATTCTTTTGCATCTATTTGATACAAATGAGTTAGGCTAACTGATTTACATTCTGTTGAATGGATGTACTCAGTTTGAGTTGGGACTACATATATTTAATGGATGGAAATCCTGCCCACAACTTAATTGAGTTCATCCAATGAATAATTTTTTTGAGTGCATAAAATATGACGACAGACATTAGAAGCTTCATTCTAAAACCTCAATAGAATTTTCGAATGTAAATATGACATGACATTTGGTACAGTCTAGTATGAACGGTCAGAATGACCGCTATGGCCATTCTAGTAGTTATAGAATTCCGGTAGTTCTCGTGTTAAATGCAAGTACAAGTCTATTGCTTCATTAGTGTCCTTTGGAAGATCAAAGCGTGTCTCAGCCATGACAGTATTACAAATGTCATAGACAGTAATGTCTTTGTATTGAAGGCCAAGTTTAAAATATATCTCTATAAACTGTCTCAGACCCAAAGTAAAATAAAACCGGATTAAACTTGAAAGGCGGGACATGTTTACTTCCATGCAATCCAGCTAAAATAGAGCTCCTGGCAGGATTTTGAGGGATCTAATTAATTCAGAAAAACAGAACAAAATATTTTTTTTCCATGAAAAATTATCTCGTAATTCTGAGATAATTAAGTCGTTAATTCAGAAAAACAGAGCAAAACTTTTTTTTTCCATGAAAAATTATCTCGTAATTCTGAGATAATAAACTCGTTAATTCAGAAAAACAGAGTAGATTTTTTTTTCTCAAGTGAATGCAATACGCTTCCTTACGATTCAGTCACGCTAAAGGTGCGTACACACTGCCAGCGACATCGCGCGCGACAGCGACTCAATACCATTAATTTTCAATGCGAGCACAGCGACTTCCGGCGACACGAGCTGTCGCGACCGTTGGCGCTAGATGTGGGCGTGTCCTGCGACGCGACAAAGTTGAGAAAAGTTCAACTTTGGAGCGACTAACGGAAGCGACAGCCAATAGGAGAGACGACGAGAGAGCTCACGTGATCCTTCTCTCTCTCTCTCAGCTCCTGCAGTAACGGAAAGATGGATGAAAGGCTAATTCTTGCTGTTAGACATTCTCCAGTGCTCTATGATATGTCTCTTCCCACGTACAAGGACATTTTTAAGAAAAATACTGTGTGGAAAGGTGTATCTGAGATCGCGGGGATTTTGTGGACCCAGACAGACCGGCATTTGCATTTTCGCCGCAGATAAACAGCCGCTCTGGCAAACAGCACGCCTGGTTTCTCATTCATCTTTGATATAAAGCATTTTATGTACTGATTCCATTTATATTTAGTCTTTTCCCTCCAAAATGTTTGTTTTTAGTGGCAAGAAAAGAGATTCGCTGTCAACAGCAATGGAATGGCATCCGTGAATGTAATTTATAAATGTTACTAGGCAACCAGTAGTGGGAACACCCACTAGCGACTTCACCGCCAGCCACTGGCGACCTGCAGCGATAAAGTCGCTGGCAGTGTGTACGCACCTTAAACATTGTTTGCAAACAACCGAGTAATCAATCTTGTGTGTTTGTCCCATAAGTTTTATTAACATCTTATACATGCATACCCATTTCTGATCAAATCAGTTTGAACTATAGCTTGAATGTGTTTCCTGCGAACGTAGAAGGTTTTTCAATGCTATAATGCATGTTTAAATCGTACGATAAGAAATTAACCTGATATTGACAAAGAAATCCTAATTTCAGATGTAAATCTTCTCTGACGAATAAATCTCAGATTAGCGGCATGAATTAAACTGAGTGACGAAAAAATCTCACTACAGTGAATAATGGTGATGTGAGCGACGCTCTTCATTTCTCAGAGCGTATTACATATTATTGTATTCGTATTGACCCGCTCATGTGAAACAATTGCGTCAAATTAATGATGTAATTCTAGCCTAGCTAACTGGTAATTCGCCATTGTGTGTGAAGTTAATGTGCTGTTTTGATGTGTGAAAGAGTTGCATGCGACGTCATAACTGACTGTGCTTGAGTTGCCTCTGCGAGTTCACAGCAACTCAAATGCTGCTCCATTTGTGGGGCTGTGAGAGTGTAGTGGTCTCTTAGCAATGCATGACCCTGGAAGGTGCAAGCATGCTTTTCTGGATCAATCTGATAACAGCACAACATGCCACAGACCTTTATGTAAACAAACAGAACCACATGTAGCCAAAAGCTAGCTCTTTAGCAGCCCTACATGCACACACGTTAAAGCCCTTTTCATCAACCGTTAGCTGTTAGCATCCGACTAACACTTAGATACGGTGTGGGTGTAATGCGTTAAAACCTCTCCCCTCTCTCTCTCCGCCCCTCCTCACTCTTGGTTTTACCCTCTGTTTGAGCTTTCATCTGCTTCTCCATCAATTAGGTTGGTCCTTCCCCATTGGGTTAATTTTTGTTTTATTTTATTCCTCCCCTATTTTGTTTTATTTCATTTATTTACCTTTGTTTTAAAAGCTAAATTTAATTTTAGTTAAATTTGAAATGTAACTAAATCAATTTATCGACCTTTCCTTTTAGCTTCCTAGAGCTATAAGGACATTTTATTTTACCATCACCATCTTCCCTCTTGGAGTTCTAGCAACTGTTGTTTCCATTTATTGACCTTGAGGTGTTGGATATGTCCCTGCTAGCTTAGCTAACAGCCCCTAACAGCCCCTTAGCTAACAGCCCCTCTAGGATTTATGAATCTACTGCAGCATCACTCATACCAGTGACACCTGCTTAGCCATATCTCCTATCCTAAACTAAATAAGGAAAACCCCTTCTTTCTCCATTTCTCTTTCTGATTTAATCTTATTGTTTACTTTCAGTTTTGATTTATTTGTTACCCTCATTGTGACCAAACCTGAGAGAACCATCAGTGTTTAGAGTAATAGTTTGATGACACATGTTGCCCAGTCATTAGCTGACCCCCGCTTACATCCCGTCAACAAAGATACTCCAACCTTATTCCAACCTTTGTGTTCACCAACATATATTCTTAGCACCCTGCCTTACTAGCTGCCCCACATCAGCTATCCACACCTTACATGGCCTACATAGCCATTCCCCCACACAGATAGCTTAGCACCTCTGTACGAACTTGCATTTGCCTTTGCCATTTCTCTCTCTTGTTCCCACAAGTGTGCCAGCATGCCTCAGACATCCAACCCTGCCGCCCGCCAAGACCCTCTGAAGACCTGGCAGAGCAGTGTGATGGACATCTTTCAGCCCAAAGCAGTGAACGACCTGCAACGGCAGAGAAAGGAACAGAGAGACGGCAACACAAGTGGACACGGACCTAAGACAGGAGGTAAATGAACTAAAGTTGCAAATCACAGAGTTCCACAGGAATCCAATCCCCACTCAGCGAGAGAATGCACAGCACAGATGCAGGGACCCAGACAGAATGGTGCAACAGAAGGAGATCACCAGCCTTCAGGAGGCTCTGACAGCTGCTGAAAACCGAGAGCAGCTGGAGACAGCCACCAGACAGGAGTTGGAAAGAATTGTTTAACACAAATAGACTGTTAAAAACAGCCTATGTGGAATTTAAAGAGAGAGACGCTAAAGCTAAGACCCTTGAAGGCCATCTGCGTGCAGCCATAGATGAAGTCCAACCCCTGACTCATCAATTCGGCAGCATCGACAAGGAGCTTAACATGGTCCAAAAGGAACTGAAACAGTCCTACCAACTGCAAATGGACCTCACAAAGAAAAGTTACCCTGCTGAACTTCACCCCAGCACTGCAAACTCCCCCAATCCTGCACAAAGAGGGGAGGAGCCATAGCCCTCTGCTTAACACTGCACCAGCCAGTTTCCTGAAAGCCCCTAAAGCCGCACAAGGAAAAGGATTAATTCAGACAAACCTTGAAACGACATGTGTAGTGACGCTTAAAGACCTCATCCGAATGGCTAGAAACATCCCTTTGCTCTCACCAAATCTCGCAGGAAACCACGACGTCCATGTTTACCTGCGAGACATTGACTTTCAACTGCAGTCTTTGGCCAGTGTGAACCACCTAGATACACTCTATCTGCTCTGAATCACTTCCAGCCCAGAGTTGCAATGCTTTCTGGCTCGGCAGCCAGGAAACATCTAATCAGACTACCAGCAGCTGAAACAAGCCATCCTTGAAGAATTCTCAGACCCAGAGTCTGAAATTGGACTGATCACTGCCCTAGACACCAAACAGGGCCAGCATGAAACTCCCTATGTCTATTAACACAGACTCAGACGAGCTTACTTCGGAGCTCGCAACCAACGGGATGGAGGAGGACACCAGCTTCAAGAGCCTTTTCCTCAGAAACCTCCATCCTATTGTAAGCCACCATTTAGGCATTAGGGCCTGCCCCCACAAAATGCCTATTCAACAACTGCGTGACCTGACATAGAAGGCCTTTAACAAACACAAGGCCTCCTCAAAAAGGTTTTGTAAGACCCCAGTGATTCTGAACTGCAAAACCCAGAATCCAAAGCTGGCACCAGAAGGCACCCCGCATTGCCACAATGCAAGACCCTTCAACAGAAAGCTCCTAGCCAGCAGAGGGCAGAACTTTCACCATGGCAACAGACCCAGGTACCAGAACAAGAAAATAACTGGTCTTAATAATGCTTAATCATAATTATCTAATTATAGCTAATTCCCTACAGTAGAAATTGTGAGCTGATACAACGAGACGTTGTATTACGAATTTAATGGTGGAGAATTTATTCAGACAAATAATGTAGTTATTTGTCATTTATCTAGATTATAACGGTTGTCAAATGTGACTTATTCCATTATAAATTTCCTGACATAGTAATGTACAAATAGGACAGTTTAATTTAATTGTGACATAGCAGGCAGAGAAAGAGGATCTAAATGCAACCGTTTATTTACTAAACAAAGAAAACTAAGAATCAAAGAAAAGCACTGAAAACCTGGCACAGAGCAAACCAAAAACATGCAAGAACTAACACAGGAGACAGGGAAACCAAGGACTTAAATACAGAAAGGAACAAACAAGGGAATAAGGAACACCTGGGTGAAATAATCAGGGAATGAGAACTAATCAGGGGAAAACCAATCATAAAATGAAACTACAAAAGGACTACAAAAACCAAACAGGAAACAGGAACTAAACTAAACTTCAAAATAACAGCACAAAAACAAAAGACAACAGAGAACATGACAGAGCCCCCGCTTTAAGAAGCGGATTCCAGACGCTCCAAAAAAGCAACAACAAAAAAACCCCCAAGAAAAACAAAAACGAATTGTCCAAGGGGGCAACCAGGCAGTCCAAGGGGGCACAGGGGGCAAATAGGCAGTCCAAGGGGGCACGGGGGCAAACAGGCAGTCCACAGGATGGGGACTGGGTCAGGGGCCTGGAAGGAGGCCACAGGACGGGGACTGGGTCAGGGGGCCTGGGAGGAGGCCACAGGACAGGGACCGGGTCAGGAGGCCTGGGAGGAGGCCACAGGACTGGAACAGGGTCAGGAGGCCTGGGAGGAGGCCACAGGACAGGGACCGGGTCAGGGGGCCTGGGAGGAGGCCACAGGACAGGGACTGGGTCAGGAGGCCTGGGAGGAGGCCACAGGCCAGGGACTGGGTCAGGGGGCCTGGGAGGAGGCCACAGGACAGGGGCCGGGTCAGGAGGCCTGGGAGGAGGCCACAGGTCAGGAACAGGGTCAGGAGGCCTGGGAGGAGGCCACCGGACAGGGGCAGGTTCAGGAGGCCTGGGAGGCGGAACCATGGAAGGCCCTGGAGGCGGAGCCATGGGGGGCTCAGGAGGCGGAGCCGATGGAGACGGAGCTGAGGGAGGTGGCACCATAGGACCATAGAAGGCTCTGGAGGCAGAGCCGAGGGAGGCGGAGCCGTGGGAGGCTCAGGAGGCAGAGCCCTGGGAGGCTCAGGAGGCGTGGCCGTGGGAGGCTCAGGAGGCAGAGCTGAGGGAGGTGGCGCCATAGGAGGCTATAGAGGCGGAGCCGTGGAAGGCTCGGGAGGCGGAGCTGAGGGAGGTGGCACCGTAGGAGGCTCTAGAGGTGGAGCCCTGGAAGGCTCTGGAGACAGAGCCGTAGGAGGCTCTAGAGGTGGAGCCCTGGAAGGCTCTGGAGACGGAGCCGTGGGAGGCTCAGGAGACGGAGCCGTGGGAGGCTCAGGAGGCGGAGCCATGGGAGGCTCAGGAGGCGGAGCAGAGGGAGGCTCAGGAGGCGTAGCAGTGGGAGGCTCAGGAGGCGGAGCTGAGGGAGGTGGCGCCATAGGAGGCTCTAGAGGCGGAGCCATGGAAGGCTCGGGAGGCAGAGCTGAGGGAGGTGGCGCCATAGGAGGCTCTAGAGGTGGAGCCCTGGAAGGCTCTGGAGATGGAGCCGTAGGAGGCGGAGCCGTGGAAGTCTCAGGAATTGAAGCCATGGGAGGCTCGAGGGGTGGAGCCCTGGGAGGTAGAGCCGTGAAAGGCCCTAGAGGCGGAGCCCTGGAAGGCGGAGCCCTGGGAGGTTCGGGAGGCTCGAGAGGCGGAGCTAAGGGAGGCGGCCCCATAGGAGGCTCTAGAGGCAGAGACCTGGAAGGCTCTGGAGGCGGCGCCATGGAGGGCTCTGGAATTGAAGCCATGGGAGGCTCGAGGGGCGGAGCCCTGGAAGGCAGAGCCGTGGAAGGTTCTAGAGGCGAAGCCCTAAGAGGCTGGAGAGGCGGAGCCGTGGGAGGCCGAGCCCTGGGAGGCTCGGGAGGCGGAGCCTTGGGAGGCAGAGCTGTGGAAAGCTCAGGGGGCAGAGCCATGGAAGGCCCGGGAGGCAGAGCCATGGAAGGCAGAGCTGTGGAAAGCAGAGCAGTGGAAGGCTGTGCTGTGGAAGGCGGAGCCCAGGGAGGTCCGGAAGACGGAGCCATGGAAGGTTTTGAAGGCGGAGCCATGGAAGGCCCGGGAGGCGGAGCCGTGGGAGGCCCGTGAGGTGGAGCCGTGGGAGGCTCGAGGGGCGGAGCCATGGGAGGCGGAGCCCTGGGAGGCTCGGAAGGCGGAGACCTGGGAGGTGGAGCCCTGGGAGGCTCGGTAGGCGGAGCCCTGGAAGGCGGAGCCCTGGGAGACTCGGGAGGCGGAGCCCTTGAAGGGGGAGCCCTGCGAGGCTTGGGAGGCGGAGCCCTAGGAGGCTCGGGAGGCGGAACCCTGGGAGGCAGAGCCCTGGGAGGCTCGGGAGGCAGAGCCCTGGGAGACTCGGGAAGCGGAGCCCTTGAAGGGGGAGCCCTGGGAGGCTTGGTAGGCAGAGCCCTGGGAGGCGGAGCCCTGGGAGGCGGAGCCCTGGGAGTCTCGGGAGGTGGAGCCCTGGAAGACTCGGGAGGCGGAGCCCTGGGAGGCTCAAGAGGAGCCCTGGAAGACTCGAGAGGCTTGAGAGGCGGAGCCCTGGGAGGCTCGGGAGGCTCGAGAGGAGGAGCCCTGGGAGGCTCGAGAGACTTGAGAGGCGGAGCCCTGGGAGGCTCAGGAGGAGGAGCCCTGGAAGACTTGAGAGACTTGAGAGGAGGAGCCCTGGGAGGCTCAGGAGGAGGAGCCCTGGGAGGCTCAAGAGACTTGAGAGGCGGAGCCCTGGAAGGCTCGGGAGGTGCTGGCTCTTGGACGGTCATGGCTGCTGGCGCTGGCTCTGGGACGGTCGAGGCTGCGGGGCTGGCTCTGGGACGGTCGAGGCTGCGGCGCTGGCTCTGGGATCGGTTGAGGCTGCGGCGCTGGCTCTGGGACGGTCGAGGCTGCGGCGCTGGCTCGCTGACCGTGGCAGGCGGAGACTGGGGAGCAGAAGCCTTTCCTCTTCTCCTCCTCCGGCGGACGAGCTGGCAACGCTGGCTCTGGGACTGACGAGGCTGGCAACGCTGGCTCGCTGGCCGTGGCAGGCACGGAAAGCCCAGAGGCGGAAACCGGATCGAGAGAGGTGGTTCCCCGGCAGCGAAGTTCTTTCAAGATTAGACTCACATATTCCTTCCACGTGAGGTCTCCGAGTCCGCAATTCCCTCTGCCGACGTGTTGGTAGCCCGAGCCGGTAAATGGTCTTCGGGATGTGTCGTCGGCCGGTGTGGATGGCAACAGTGGAAAAGAAGTGAGAGTACTCGTGGATGGTCAAACCGCCTGGGCCAGTTCCGTAAAGAAAGCTGCTAGATCCATATTTGGTGGTTAGTTCTTCTGTGACATAGCAGGCAGAGAAAGAGGATCTAAATGCAACCGTTTATTTACTAAACAAAGAAAACTAAGAATCAAAGAAAAGCACTGAAAACCTGGCACAGAGCAAACCAAAAACATGCAAGAACTAACACAGGAGACAGGGAAACCAAGGACTTAAATACAGAAAGGAACAAACAAGGGAATAAGGAACACCTGGGTGAAATAATCAGGGAATGAGAACTAATCAGGGGAAAACCAATCATAAAATGAAACTACAAAAGGACTACAAAAATCAAACAGGAAACAGGAACTAAACTAAACTTCAAAATAACAGCACAAAAACAAAAGACAACAGAGAACATGACATTAATTCCTAGCTCACATATACTGTTTCCCTTACAAACAATGGTAACGTACACAACACTTTAACCCATGCAGTGTACATTTATCATAACAAATTCGCTACATATATTGGTGTGAGAATCTGGGCACTTTAACTGATTACTGTTTATTTGTGCATTGTGGAACGTGTTGACGTTCATATACATCGATGAAACTGTTTCCATTAGTGTTGACCAAATCACAAATCACTGGTGTTGGATGCTATGGCAACGATAGTTCACGGGAATTCCTAAAGAGACTCTTCCAGGGCAATTTACAGCGCATGCGCAAACTGCCGACGCTATATTGTAAACACAGTACAGCTAACCTAATAGCATAACACAACACCGCCAAACTAACTAGTCAGCAAACTTTCATTGAAACCCCTAAATACACTACAAGAGAAACACGATCGCGTTTGCATTGATGTTTCCGGCCAAGCTGAGAATAGAAGCGAAGGACGGTCACAAAGTATTTACATGTCCGAAACATGCGCTGTCTTTTATAGAATCATAGAGTCCTTCATTTGGAATGGTAAACATCCCAGGTTAAATTTCAATAAGTTACACAGGCCTACCCAAGATTTTGTTTTATTATTATGCATTCATTTACATTTACATTTATGCATTTGGCAGACGCTTTTATCCAAAGTGACTTACAGAGCCCTTATTACAGGGACAATCCCCCTGGAGCAATCTGGAGTTAAGTGCCTTGCTAAAGGACACAATGGGGTTCGAACCAGTGTCCTTCTGATTACCAGATTACCAGTTATGTGCTTAGACCACTACACCACCACCACACCAGCTCATTGGTCAATTCCTCCTGAGAGAGCCCCTCACTGGTTTGAAATTGAACAGAAATTTCTTGCCCCTATTTTACAATTACAAAGCCTTTCTGTTAAACTTACCGGAGAAGTTAAGTCACACCCCATTATCTCGCATCTGCACGCACTATGAACAAAAATGTTGCCTTTATTTAAATGGAGCATATGGCTAAACCCAAAGTTGCGTATTGCCCCTTTCTGCTGGTCGGAGAGGATTGTAAGGGATTGTGTGGCCATAGGTACTAAATGTGTTTCATTTGTTATATGTTAAATTGTCGTTTTTAATCACTACACAAAGCTGTAATTAACTGTAGAATAAAAAATAAAATAAAAAATAGAACTTTAGATTGGTAAATACAGTGTTCCTGTATATAATGTATAGACCTAATAAATATGAGTGGTGGTGGCGTAGTGGGCTAAAGCACATGACTGTTAATCAGAAGGTCACTGGATCGAACCCCACAGCCACCTCCATTGTGTCCTTGAGCAAGGCACTTAAATCCAGGTTGCTCCAGGGGGATTGTCCCTGTAATAAGTGCACTGTAAGTCGCTTTGGATAAAAGCGTCGGCCAAATGCATAAATGTAAATGTAAATATTATAATTCAGATAATAAAAATACATTAAATGATATTATGGCAAAAAAAAAAAAAAGTAAAGCTTTTAGACAAAACAAAAAGTGGCTTTAAAAGTAAAAATATTGTTTGTTTTATTTACATATCATGAAAATTTTCAACCCTGCTACAGGCCAACTTCCCTCTGCTCTATTTTTAATTGTTGGTCTATGTACTTGCGCGTCAGACAGATGCTTTTATGGTGTCTCACTAGTTTTATGACCTCTAGTCATTAGTGCTGTGTTTTCAGGATGCTGTGTCAAGTTAAACGTGAAACTTCTCGAGATCAATTGTGGCGCTGACGGCCCCTACTGTATCAAAGTGGTACATCAAGCTTGATTTTACATACAGGTCGGAGGTATGATTATTTGCCTACATTTTTTCATGTGTTACTTTTCATATAATTAATCACACTAAATTATTGTGTTAAATCAACAGTCCTAGTTTCAATAAATACTCTTTCATTTCAGTTGTGTTCTGAAATGTACAGTATGGTTTTATAGTGCAATGAACTTTAAAGATTTTGTAAAATGTTTTTCCTCTTGTCATGACTCCATTATGGTTTCAGAATAGAATTTACGCTTCATTGTCAGTTTCCATCACCCACTTCAACGCAAGACAAAGCACAGAATATTTTCTTAAATTGGGTCATACACATCAGATGTGCGGACTTACATTGTTGTGAATGGCTTTTTCAAGCAACGCTTTTCCAAGATTGCCACAAACCTAAAGGAAGAAAGACACAAATCTACAAATAAAAATCTTTGAGCTGTCAGTGCTGTTCACAAGCTTCAAGAAAATTCACTAGATGTTTCAGAGCTACCAGCTCTTCTCATTACTTCTATTGTATATTTTCATAATGTATATTGTTTCAGAGCAGTTTACAGAGATTAGTGTCTTAATACTTCCAGTAAATTACCACAAACCTGTGAGAACCAATGTCATTTGGTGAGCGGGCTATTCTTACCCACATTGCCAAAAGAATGTGGACAACATGTAAAGTCTATCATAAAACGGATAGTTCCTGCTCTAGTTTCAAATTTGATGAGCTGCGTTCAAATTTGTTGTACAATACAGATAAATGCACCTGTGATGGCACATTCTATTTTAATGGATCAACTGTACCCAGTCTACAGTTTGGCTAATGATTTGTATTACTTGGGAAGAGTTGCTGATACAGATTACTAATATAAATAAATACATTTATTTAGCAGAGTTGTTTCTGCTTTTATATGAAAGCGAAAATAACCGTCTCAGTTACAGTCATTTTACAAGGTTTTAGGAATTTTGCTTGGTGTCATGCATAAGGACACCCTTTACTGATGTTAAAATCACTGTAACACACAGCTACAGGTGACTTATTATATAGCTTTCTGGAATACTTAATTGTGATTGGTCAATGACAGCTGTGGATTCTGTGATCAAATATTTTGGTATAATGAGCACTATAACAAATTTATAATTTATCATGTTACCAAGCAACCGATTTCCTACATAGCTATGCTAGTTTTATGTCTCTTGCATCACTTTTTACATTGTATACTCACATAATAAAAGCATTTATACACAAATCAATATTTCTTGTCCATGTATTTACTTATTAGGATACTGGACAAGTCAGACCAGAAATATATACTCCATATTATGACCTCTTCCAAGTTAAGGACAGGGTAAATACAAGAGGTTTGGTGGTTCCACAATGTATTCCTCCAGGTCCAATAGATTGACTATCCACCAGTAAATCACCAAGAGCATCTTTAATGCCTGTAACAACCACATTCACATCCTTATTGAGGAAACTGTCCACTTTCTATACACAGATATGATATGTTTGACTGATTGGTTAAAATCATGTACTATTAGCACAAGTTCATTGTTCTCTTTTGTATGTAGAGGATGAACATGTCTCACCCCTCCCAGTTGGCTGATGTCAGTAAGTGTAACTTACTGATATTTCTTCACCTCATGCAGGTAGAAGCATTTGCCCTTCACACCAGCACATACATCTGCACTCATTGTAGAGCTAAAAAAAAAACTTCATGAGTTTATTTGCATATATTCTTCTATGGGAGCCATTTGTGAAACTCAGTACTAACCTGTGAAATTCAATATCATGTTAGAAAATGTATTATTTTGAATAATACATTTGAAAATAACTTTTAAATAAATAAATGCCCCCTCTTTTGGCATAGAAGCAACGAAAATACAGTGAAATACAACAAAAGACATCTTATCTGGTTATTGTCAGACTGACCACACCAAACAGAACATGAGGGTAATTCACTTGTGTCTGTAGGGCTGGACTCACCTGCACCTCTATTTGACAGTTGCTATCGAATATACAATACATCTCTAAATTAGTTAAAAAATAATTAATCAAAGCAGTGTTGTCATTGCACTGAAAGTGCAGATGCCCTATATCTAAAAATGCTAATAGCTATTGACTCCTTTTGTCTAATGTCACGAGACTGGTCTTCATAGATTCCGTGGTTCATGCCAAGAATAATGATACCAATTATGTCATGATCAAACAAAGTTCCTGTCCGCCATTTTTAAATGTTTTGAAAACATACTTTTTCAAACTCCTCCTAGACTGTTTGTCCAATTTGCATGAAAATAGGCATCATCTAGAGCAGGGGTGACCAACCCTGCTCCCGGAGAGCTACCTTCCTGCAGAGTTTAGAACCAACCCTAATCAAACACACTTGAACCAGCTTATCAAGGTCTTTAGGATTTCTTGAAAATGACAGGCAGGTGTGTTGGAGCTAAACTCTGCAGGAAGGTAGCTCTCCAGGAGCAGGATTGGTCACCTCTGATCTAGAGGCACTCACAACAGAATATTGATAAACCATACCATTTTCGAATGACACTTCAACGAATTCGATAAAGAACGCGCAAAGTTGAACTTAAGGCTGTATCTCCGCAATGGTTTGACGGATTGGGATGAAACTTGGTATGTGTCATCACCATTAGACCATGAGGTTACTTGTGGCATTTTGGTGCACTGCCCCCTTCTGGTCAGGAGATAGAAAAATGGCTATTTTGGCTTATAACCAGCGCTGGCGGTATGGGGGCAATGCCCCCCCCAAATGTCTTTTATGCCCCCCCCCAAATTGAATTATGATATAATTTACAAAAAAATATCAGTTTAATTTAATTCACATTTCAGTGAGAAATAATAAAAATATATGTCTACAAACTGCTCATTATCTGAAAATATAATAAAGCCAACATAAAACCAGTGTGGCGCTGTGAGGAACCCCCTGCCGCCTCCAATCACGACGACGTTAAATCGTTAATACATGAATGAAATGATTTTCAGTTGGCGCTGCATTCAAAACTCTCCAAAAATGGACATTAGGAAATGGTTCAAAACCACAGTTTCTCCTTCAAGTTCCACGCCGATTAACGATTCTGCTGACCCCATACAGCAAGACAACGACAGCTCGGCTAACATTTGTGACTCCGTCGGGCGTGGCGCTAACATCGTAGCTTCCCAAGCTAGCACACATTATGGATTTAGTAGGAGTGGAGATAGTGGAGTCGGAGTTCTGCGTCGCGACGCCGATTTCTCCAGTCCCAAATGGAAGACGACTCAGAGGAGAAATGGACAGTCCAGAGACTGTTGTCCAAACATTACAAAACGCTTAAGGCGATGCCCACTGTGTTGACGGCACTCCAACTGGCTTTGGTATTTGGTGCTTCTACCGCCACCTCGCGAAAATTCGTTCTCCACGCTCAAAAATGTGTTTTCAGAACACAGAAGCAGCATGCTTCACACAAGAAAGGCCAGACTAGTTCAACTTGCATTCGAGAAGGACTTGACAAAAAAGTGTTGTGGTGCATGGAAGGACGCTGTTCTCAGGAAGTTCCAATCAGCTCACAAGCGGCGTCTTCAGCTTTTCTAACTGTAAGTTAAATTTAAAGTTTCATGCTGACCGGTTGTTAGTGTATTTATCTAACTGGCATTATGTACTGTCAAAGTTCAATATATTGTGTTGTCACGTTATGTTGTTGTGATGAGACTAATAGTTTAGTAGGCCTATTTGGTTCAGTTTTTTTACGCTATCCGTTGTCCTGAAATGTCACTCCCTCCGAGGAGAACTACTGTCCTGTCAGTGTGTATGACACTATGTGTATGTTTGTTAGCTATAATAAAGCTGTGGTCAGAATCGGTCTTGCAATTTTTTTTATAGGCCTATTTAACCCTTATTTAATCAAATTTCTTAAGAGTTGCACGTCTTGCAACAATGTGTAATGGTTTATGTGTTTATTGTATGGGCTGCATCACTTCATGGTAATAGCTAACAGAAAAGGCAGTAGCAATAATAAATATAGGATATCTGATATCCGAAAAAAGTCCCCATACCTAGTGCCCACCCATTGAAAATAAATGCCCCCCTGCTGAGCGCAGCCTGGAGCCGGCTCTGCTTATAACTCTTGAACGCTTTCCTGCATGATAACCATCATGCCCAGATACTCTAACTCTAACAGACTCTAACCAAAAACATGTCACAAAGCTTATTTTGCTGCTCATGGTGCCTATAATTGGCTTGACCCCATTATCGCTGCTTGCAGCTATATTTATATTTAGGGCCCAAGCACTGAAAGTGTGTGTCACGAACCCCGCTCCTCTGCCCCATCCCCGCTTCGTCGCACACACACTCACTCCTCAAGCTCGCACGCTCGTTCCGCCCCCTCGAGCTCGCACGCTCGTTACGCCACCCCCCCACCCCCCGCTCGAGCCCTCACGCCCACTTTGCTCCTACTCGCTCACATGCTCGTAGGCAATCTCCCTTCCTCGAGTTTCTCACGCGTTTCCAATCCCCCAGAACATTATGACCACCTGCACTCGCGTCATCTGCACTCCTGCACATTAGTTTCACCTGCACTCGTCTCATCACCTTTCATTGTTTACACCTGCACCTATAAATACCACAATAAATACCACAGCACATCCGTTTCACGGGGGTTGGTTATTGTATTTAGTTTCCCGTGTCTTTGCCCCCCGCTAGTCTCGTCTAGTTTTGACCTCCTCTCGTTCACCTCTTAGCTTGCCAGCTCCCTTGTTCCCCTGTCTTTTGCTCCCACTAGTCTCGTCATTTTCCTCTTGATTCCCCGGCTTTCGACCTCACGCTCCCTTTGACTACTCTTCACTGGATTTGCCCTTTTTCTGTACTTTTGCCTGCCTGCAATAAAACGCAGTTTTTGACTTACATTGTGACTGTCTCTTCTTGTGCGGGTTACAGTGTGGAGCAAACAAATAGTTGTTTGTTGGTAACCAGTTGTTAATTTATGCTTTGAAGAATTACGTGCGAACATGCCATATTCTAAACTAATTTATGTCCTCATTTGCCCTACGTTAATTTAGAGGCTATTTAAACAGTTGTGCATATGAATGACGAATGCAGACTCAAAGTTATTGTTTCATTTATTTTGACAGTGCACAGAAAAAACATTATCTACATATTTTTCAATAAATAATTATATTATAGCAAAAATGTCAAATTAATCAGTTAGCAAAAATGTTTAAATTACAATAAAACATTGAGATAGACAGATAGATTGATTGACCGATTCTCTGAATGGTGATTCATGAGACTGTCAACACATTTAGACACCATTAGGCCAAGACATCAAAGATGCTAAATTACAAACATATATTTAAATATGGAACAGTGTTGCCATGGCGATTCACTAAATGAATGTCAAGAATAGGAAAACAGGAAGTGTCTCATATCTTTTGCGTGCATTGTTTCATTTAGATTAATATTGAGTGGTATTTTTTGTTTTTTTCTAATAACATGGATGTGGCGCGATAAAATAAAAACAACGAAAATTATAACTATTCTGATAACACAACTATTAGATATAACAAATATTTTGTAGACACAATAAGAAGTATCCAAGAAAATGAAGAAAGAAAATCTCATGGTTATTCAAATCAGAGATCAATGAACATTTTTGATTTAAAGCATTTATTCAATCAAAGCATAATTGTACACTTTTGTCAGAATATAACCTGCTCTTTTGTCTGCTATTTTCTCAGTCAGTAGTATATAATTAGTAAAATAACTTATTATTGTTTCATTCTGTTGGTCTCTGACCATAATGTTAAAAATCAACTAAATTATTTTCCAAGGGACCCTTTTTCTCTCTTTTTTTTTTTTTTTTACAATGTAGGCAAGTACATTCCAGATAGCACTTAAGTTGGTTTTAAAAACATTGAGAATTAGACTTGAAAACATAACATTGCAACCTTTAACCCACCTGGGCTATTTAAAAATGCACATTGGCTGTCCATGTTCATTTTTGACCAGAAACAGTACAGAATAACAGGTGTAACTTTTTTATGATCACATTTCTTCTTCCCTGAAGTAATAACAATAAAATGATGCACTTCTTTTGGAATTTTATGCTATTGGGATTTTATTTACCTGAACATTTCTCAATTACACCATTCATTCAATAATATACAATAGATAGCTTCAAAGACTGTGTGGTCAGTATTGCCTGTTGTAACACAGTTTTACATAATCTAATTTTAGATTTAGATTAGATTATCACTATTTACTCATTTGGATATAAATTTAGACTTTTATCAAACTATTCTTGGTCAAAGTAAAAAAATAACATTGTTTTGAAGTGCCAGTTTTTGCAATAATGTCACACTATGTTTACAGTCAAACCTGACCATCAGTGTTACAAAGAGAAGACATAGAATAAGCATTTTGTTACCAATAATGTATTTCAAATGTCTATATTCAATAACTCAAAGTACATTTTATTTATTTATTTATTTATTAGTTTCTTTCAGTTACTTTGTTTCCATAACAGAAAGATGCAGTATTATGTTTGGAAGTTGCAACTCATTCTGTTCTATATTGTGGCTGATTTATTTATTTTATTTGACACATTTCAAAAGGTTACTCTGTGTTTTAGTCACACCAATTCTTTTTGTGTGTGCTTGTTTGTTTGTTTTGATCTTTGGATGTTTTATAATCCCACCTCTTAATTTCGTGTATGTGTGTTCTGCAGTGGAGCTGATGAGCTATCATAAAAAAATATTTGTATTTGACAAAATTAAATAAAAAGTGCTGTGCCATGGTCTCTCC
>NC_068315.1:33062500-33219440 GCF_025860055.1 Xyrauchen texanus
ATACCAGCATTTATCCTCCTTTAAATTGCATGCACCCCAGTTTGTTCATTCTCTCTCACACACACACTGAAATTCACGGAGTGAGCAGCACCGCGGTTTATGTCCGACTCAGGCTGGTGTTTTCAAATTATACCACCTGTTTCGTCAGTTCTTCTGTGTGCCTGCTCATTTCCACCCCCACGTGGTATTAGCTCCATCACCTGGATCTGATCCAGCCATCTTTCTTTCCCTCCACATTCAAATAACCGTTGGCTCTGCCCTTTACGATCTAATCCTTTATTTTGAAACTAGTTTCCATTTTGAATTCGGTTTGCCATTTTGAACCTAGTTCTCAATGTTGAAACCGACCCTCCATTTTGAAACTAGTTCTGTCGAAGTTTAATCCACCATTTTGTTTTTTTGTTACCGAATCTAGACAATACACCCACACACATACATACACTAGCATATAGCTGCACTATTTAGTTAGGATTTCCATGTCATGTTTTTGGGTTATATTCATATAGTATTGGCGGTGTTCAGTGCTGTTTGATTATAATAAATCTTGTTATATTATAATACTGGAAGTACTCCTAGTTGTTTGAATATTGTGTTGAAGCCAGCCTCTGCCATGTCAAGAACTCCCCTATTACTTCAGTATTGTTAAATTGTTGTTGTTAGAAGCCAACTGTAACCAGATTACTGTTGGATTCGTACAGCAATAATTTGACTAGTTTCTTCCCTTTTTGATTATTTTGATTATTAATCAAAATACTCAACCTTCAGGGTAGATTTGTATGAGACTTGATCAGTCACTTACTATCCTTTTTCTCTTGTCAAAGAATGGTGCCCCGAGGATAGAATTTGATTAATTAAATTGTATTATTTAATTGAATTAATAATTAATATTTGATAATTATTAATTATTAGTAATTTCTGATAGTTCTGATAGCACCCTACAGGAGGCTACTGCCATTGATGGCAAGCATGTGTTGGTCCAGTCGGACAACACAGCGACAGTAGCAGCGCCGGCGGTATGGGGGGGCATTAGGGGCAATGCCCCCAAATGTCTTTATGCCCCCCAATTGAATTATGATATAATTTACAAAAAATATCAGTTTAATTTAATTCACATTTCAGTGAGAAATAATAAAAATATATGTCTACAAACTGCTCATTATCTGAAAATATAATAAAGCCAACATAAAACCAGTGTGGTGCTGTGAGGAACCCCCTGCCGCCCCCAATCACGCACGTTAAATCGTTAATACATGAATGAAATGATTTTCAGTTGGCGCTGCATTCAAAACTCTCCAAAAATGGACATTAGGAAATGGTTCAAAACCACAGTTTCTCCTTCAAGTTCCACGCCGATTAACAATTCTGCTGACCCCATACAGCAAGACAACGACAGCCCGGCTAACATTTGTGACTCCGTGGCCGGCGTGGCCGCTAACATCGTAGCTTCCCAAGCTAGCACACATTATGGATTTAGTAGGAGTGGAGATAGTGGAGTCGGAGTTCTGCGTCGCACGTCGATTTCTCCAGTCCCAAATGGAAGACGACTCAGAGGAGAAATGGACAGTTCAGAGACTGTTGTCCAAACATTACAAAACGCTTAAGGCGATGCCCACTGTGTTGACGGCACTCCAACTGGCTTTGGTATTTGGTGCTTCTACCGCGACCTGCAAAAATTTGTTCTCCACGCTCAAAAATGTGTTTTCAGAACACAGAAGCAGCATGCTTCACACAAGAAAGGCCAGACTAGTTCAACTTGCATTCGAGAAGGACTTGACAAAAAAGTGTTGTGGTACATGGAAGGACGCTGTTCTCAGGAAGTTCCAATCAGCTCACAAGTGGCGTCTTCAGCTTTTCTAACTGTAAGTTAAATTTAAAGTTTCATGCTGACCGGTTGTTAGTGTATTTATCTAACTGGCATTATGTACTGTCAAAGTTCAATATATTGTGTTGTCACGTTATGTTGTTGTGATGAGACTAATAGTTTAGTAGGCCTATTTAGTTCAGTTTTTTTACGCTGTCCGTTGTCCTGAAATGTCACTCCCGCCGTGGAGAACTACTGTCCTGTCAGTGTGTATGACACTATGTGTATGTTCGTTAGCTATAATAAAGCTGTGGTCAGAGTCGGTCTTGCAATTTTTTTTATAAGCCTATTTAACCCTTATTTAATCAAATTTCTTAAGAGTTGCACGTCTTGCAATAATGTGTAATGGTTTATGTGTTAATTGTATGGGTTGCATCACTTCATGGTAATAGCTAACAGAAAAGGCAGTAGCAATAATAAATATAGGATATCTGATATCCGAAAAAAGTCCCCATACCTAGTGCCCACCCATTGAAAATAAATGCCCCCTGCTGAGCGCAGCCTGGAGCCGGCTCTGCAAATCTTACTCTGTACATGCAAATCATTTAGGCACTATTTTACCTTCACATACTCCTTTCCTTGAATGACTCAGATTCCATTCAGCTCATATTCAGACGCGTCACTGAAACGCTCCCTTGACGTCATCGCTTTGTCGCATGGAATCGAGTTGATATCGAGCTCGGGTGAGATGCGGTTGAAGGATTGTGAGCATGAATAAAGCCGGCACAGAAATTTCAGCGAGCTTCGTATAAATGCACACCGATATTGTTCGACTATTATGTGAGTTCTGTCATTTTTAAATTCATTTTATGTCATCCGAGTGTGGTATTGGCATGTCGGACAATGAACAACATGAAACAGATCCGAGAAATTAAGAGATAGCCATCATTATCGTGGCTTTTATTTCTTGCACTCGCGTATAAATAATTCCATAAGAGACGCTCTTGTTTATCTGTATGAGATCTATATTTTGTCAGCAGGAAACCAGTAAGTATGCGATACAACCAACCTTGTTGATGGACTACAGTTACGGCATCATATTTATTGAATAAAGCCCCAAAATAGGAATTTAACGCCATATGACACGGAAGGTCAAATCGTGTGACGTGTAGCCTACCACAACGCGTTTCAACGCCTTTAATGAAATATTCAGAGTACACAAAATGCTATGCCTTGTAAATATCACATATGCCTGGCGTACTGAACACCACATGTAAATAAAATATATAAAAATACCATATTTGAAATATGTATTTAAAAAAATAACAAATATAGTTTGAAAATGTATTACAGTAGGCAATATGGCGGGCTAGTTGTTTACTCCAGTGTATATTTTCTTATAACGATACACACATTAGCATCTTAATTTTGGTAGCGTCTTAAATAAATACCAATATTGAACATTTTCAGCCGTTCTCTTCACGAGAGGTTCTCTCGTATTAAGTAAGCTAGCTTACGCTCACGGGAAAGATTCATCTTTTCTGAGATATTGAAGCCAAAAATTATCCTTAATTTTTGTATCCATTGTCAACGCAGTCGCGACGGCTGCAGACCTTGAGCGGGCTAGCTAGCGAGCTCATAGGTTGCTCTGCGGCAACTGCTGCAGCCTATAGACGAGCTTGGCGAACTTCGCATCCAATGAGAAGCGTCCGGCGCTCACTGCATCAAAGCCCGCCAAAAGGGCGTGACTAGAGTGCATATAAGCGTGGTTCAGTAGGCTGGAACCCTGATTTTCATCTCTTCAGCGAAGCTCTCCGCATCGCTGACCTGGAAGCCGCGTCGCCGTTTGAGGGCATCTAGCAAGCGTGGACAGGCTAGAAGAAGCCGGCCGTCTCAGCCACCTTCAGCCATCCTGCGAGCTCGCCATCCGGCGGCGTATCCTTTTATTAAGCAAGCTAGTTCTCAAGAACTATTCACAAAAAGTACTGGCGTCTTTTTCAAGATGCCTCGCTCCACTTACGCCTCATGTCGCCCTTCTCAGCACAGGAGACCGCCACATCATCTGCGCTCTCTGCCTGGGACTGGGGCACGCAGAGCTCGCCCTCACTGAGGCGGATCGCGATTTCTGCGAGGAGCTACCGATGTCGACCCTGCGGGCTCGACTTCGAGCGATCAAAGCAGAAACCGCCCAGCGCCCTACCCTCAGCCAGCGCAGGAAGAAGCGCCCGCTCACAAAGGCTGCGGAAGCTGTGGTTGAGGCGACTGCCTCGCCGGAGCCTCTCCCTCGAGCATCGCTTTCACCCTCCCGCCCCGGGCCGCGCAGTTGCCGCCGGCGCACTGCTGCCATCTCGGATGACGGCGGAGGATAAGGGCTGCTGTTCCATCATGGCTCGGACAGCGAGGTGGACAGGCTCCCAAGCCTCCTCCTCAGCCCAGGAATCCAGCAGGACCGCGCCCGAGTCGAAGGGGTTAGCTGCGCCTCCTCACACAGGCCGTCGACCGCCTCGGGCTCAGTGGTCACCGCCCCTGAGCAGGCACCCAACAGACTCGGCGGCTGCTTTCTTCAAAGCCATCGCCGCTCTACACCAGCGGCCGGGCGCTCCCTTCCTGCGGAATTACATACGGAGCTTGCAAAGTCGTGGAGCGCTCCGTTTTCAGCCAGGACCCGTTCACGCGTCTCCACCTCTCTGCGTCGGTGGGCGGCGCCACTGAAGAGGCTACTCCTCCATCCCCGGTCGAGGACTTCGGTAGCAGCACACCTTTGTCCGCCCTCCGCGAGATGGCGTTCCAAGCCTGTGCTCCCGTCTAAGGCCTGCAGAGCGACTTCGCCTATGTTGGCGCGCCTATTCCGCCGCCCGGCCAAGCGCATCTGCTCTGCACTCAATGGCCGTTTTACAGATCCTACAAGCAGACCTTCTTCGGAGTGGGATGAGAAAGGCAGGCACCCAGAGGCTGTTACTGATCTGCAGCGCGACAGACCTCGCCCTCGGCTACCAAAGCTGCAGCCCAAGCTCTAGGGAAGTGCATGGCCTCGCTGACTGTGACCGAGAGACACTTATGGCTAACACTAGCCGACATGGGAGAAGCAGAGCTCCACGTTCCTCAACGCACCGCTCTCTCCAACCGGTCTCTTCGGCTCCGCGGTGAGTGGCATTGTTGACCGCTTCTCAGAAGTCCAGAAAGCCACCCAAGCCATGAACCTCTTCCTGCCGCGTCGCTAAGCTCCTCTGCAGGCCGCTCACGTGATCAGCCTCCTGCACGAGCCTCTTCACGGCGCCCAGTTCAACAATCTCCAGACTTCTCAGCGTCGACAGGGCGGCCGCCCTCGTCAGCGCTCAGACAGCCGCCGCAGACCGCCTCCCCGCGGGCCTCGATCTAAGGTAGCGCTGAAACCGAGCAGCGAAGTCTTCCTAACTGTGTTGAACAAGCGGCGGCTCAGTCCGCCGCGGCGGACCACTGTCAAAGCTTTACCCCTGTCAGTCCCCTTCTCTCAGGCTACTACAGTGGTGAATTTAGCAGCCAACAAGCCGGTGACACTGCCCGCTTGCCTGCACTCAAGCGCCGTTTTCACGGCGACCCAAATAAATCTTGTAAGAGCAAACATGTCTTATGTGTAGAAAAAGTGCCCACAACCCAGTGTTAGCCCCTACACACAAGCATAACACATCCGTGCCCCTATCAGACGCAGCTCTCATAAAGCGATTCACGAACAGCTCGGCGTCAGAGTCAATGAAGAGCCCACAAATGCGTCTTGGCGCCCATTCTCTGCCCGCTCTGTCACACGACCAGCCCTATGTGTAGAAAATGTGCCCACAATCCAGTGTTCACTTCTGCACACAAGCACTGCATGTCTCGTGTCCCCACCAGAGCACGCTCACATAAAGCGATTCTGAACAGCTCGGCGCTAGAGTCAATAAATACGCCCGCAAATGCGTCGCTGCGCCCATTCTCTGCCGGCTCTGTTACACGGCCAGCAACCATTCCTCTGTGTGTAAGTCCGTGCCCATGACTATGCTTAGCATCACGTAACAGATGTGACTCTTTCCCCATTCATTCCAATCGGAAGTCACTCACAAAACAGCCTGTTCATGCTGTCTGCGAGCAATCATGCATGAACACACTAAGCAGCGCTCACACATTTTGTTCAGCTCTGTGTGCGGCAATCAGAGCGAATTGGCCATTCACCCTCTAGCGTTACGCTTCAAAGCGTGGGAAGCTATTCAGGGATATCCAAGTGGGTGTTAAGCACAATACAACAGGGCTATTTGCTACAGTTCGATCGCCGCCCCCTCGCTTCAGAGCTGGCTCGAAACCACTGTGAACACGGAAGCAGCATGCATGCTTCGTTCAGAAATAACAAGCCTTCTGTGCAAAGGGCCATAGAAAAAGTGCCACCCTCTCTGAGCGAGTCGGGGCTTTACAGCCGTTATTTTCTTGTTCCCAAGAAGACGGCGGCCTCAGACCCATATTAGATCTCAGGGTTTTGAACAAGGTGCTTGCAAAAGACCGTTCAAAATGCTTACAATCAGGAAACTCCTCGCGCATATGTGCCAGGGGACTGGTTTATTTCTCTCGATCTGAAAGATGCATACTTTCAGATTCAGATAAATCCCGTCACAGGCCATTCTTGAGATTCAGCCGGCGGCCAGGTTTATCAATACACCGTCCTTCCGTTCGGCCTGTCCTTAGCACCCGTACTTTCCGCGAAGTGCATGGATGCGGCGCTTCGCACCCCTCGTGAGTCAGGGTTTCGCGAATTCTGAACTATTTGGACGACTGGCTGATTATGGCTCAGTCACATATGGAGCTTCTGTCTCACAGAATCAGTTCTCCTCAGCCATCTGAACAGTTTGGGTCTTGCAGTCAATTGGACCAAGAGCTCACTACAGCCCAGTCAGACCATTTCCTTCCTGGGAATAGAACTAGACTCCGTGGCAATGGCGGCTCAGCTTATCTACACAGCGCCGCGCCGTGTTCAGCGACTAGCCGCATCTTTTCAGATGAACAGCCTCACGCCTCTGAAGAAATTCCAGAGAGTGCTAGGTTACATGGCCTCAGCCGCAGCAGTACTTCAGCTGGGTTTACTGCACATCGCCCGCTTCAGCATTGGCTAAACACCCGGCGTCTCGCCGGGCTTGGGCCTGAGCGCCAGCCCATCAAGGTGACTCAGACCTGCATATCAGCTCTGCAGCCCTGGACAGTGGCCGAATGGTATCAGCGGGGAGTGACAATGGGAGCTGTATCTCGCCGAAAAGTCATCTCGACAGGCAGCGTCCAACACGGGTTGGGGCGCGGTCTGCGAGAGCTCTCGGTTTTCGGCCTATGGTCAGTTCAGGAAAAGCTCCTTCACATAAATTGTCTGGAAATGATAGCGGTCGAGTGCGGCGCTCGTCGTTTCTCCCGGTCATTCAGGGTCACCGCGTCCTGGTCGTTCGGACAACAGATCTGTGGTATCCTACCTAAACCGTCAGGGCGGTGTCAGATCCAGGAACCTCTTCCATCTGACAAAGCGCATACTGAGTTGGTCCCAGTGCCACCTGCGCTCGCTGAGGCGGCGCTGCGTGCCAGGCCACCTGAGCGGCGGCCCGGACAGACTGTCCAGAGACAATATTCCCCCAGGGGAATGGTCCCTGCAGCTCAAACAGTCCAGGCGTTATGGCACCTATTCGGCAGAGCAGAGATGAGACCTCTTTGCGTCCAAAGAGAACTCTCACTGCCCAGTATTTTTCTCGGCGAGGGCAGCTGGCCCAGGACTGGCCCAGGCGCCCGCTTACGCCTTCCCTCCGTCTCGCTATTGCCACAGGTAATGCAGAGGATCAGGAAGCAGCGTCACTCGGTGCTCCTCATAGCCCGCGTTGGGAGAATCAGACATGGTTCCGGAGCTTACGCAGCTGTCACTGACAGCGCCGTGGCCCATCCCAGTGAGAGCAGATCTCCTCTCTCAAGCTCGCGGCACAATCTGGCATCCCCACCCAGAGCTGGGGCTGCATGCGTGGGTGATCAGCGACTACCCGTCGCTCTGCCAGAAGGAGTAATAAACACCATCATACATGCTAGAGCCCTTCCACGAGAAGACTCTATGCGTCAAAATGGTCTGTGTTCTCAAAATGGTGCACCGACAGAGACCTGGACCCACGGACATGTGGGGTGTACGTCGCTGCTTCGTATTTCTATAAGAGCTGCTGGATGAGGGCAGATCCCCATCCACGCTCAAAGTGTATGTGGCGGCCGTTGCGGCGTTAGCTGAACCCCTGCACGGCCAGTCATGGGGTAAAAACGAGCTGGTCATCCGGCTTCCTCAGGGAGCTAGAAGGATGAACCCCGAGCCCCCATCGGTTCCTATCTGGGATCTTTCTATAGTTCTCGAAACTATGAAAGCCCCCCTTCGAACCACTTCAATCCGTGGATTTGAAATACCTTTCACTCAAAACCGTTTTTCTGACTGCCCTGTCATCAGTCAAGCGTGTGGGAGACCTTCACGGCTGTCTGTCAGCGCTGCGTGTCTTGAGTTTGGACCAAGTGACTCCAAGGTCATTTTAAAGCCTAGACACGGCTATGTTCCCAAGGTGATCGGTACTCCTTTCAGAGCACAGGTCATTTCCCTATCGGCGCTGCCAGCACCGGATAGCGAACGGCGCCAATCTCCTTTGCCCGGTCAGAGCACTGAGATTGTATACTGCACGCTCGCTGCTTTCAGGCGCTCGAGCAGCTTTTCGTTTCGTTGGGGCGCACCAAAGGTCTGCCGCCTCGAAACAGACACTATCTAGATGGATAGTGGGCGCTATTGCTGCTGCATACGCGTCAAAAGACCTGCCATGCCCGTTGGGCATTAGGGCTCACTCCACTAGAGGCATGGCATCCTCGTGGGCATGGTCCAGCGGAATTTCCATTCACGACATATGTGTGGCAGCGGGATGGACTTCCCCTCCACCTTTGTCAGATTTTACAATATGGAAGTGCCCGCTCTGCAGGCAAAACTACTAGCGGTTTAATACGCTACAGCTCCCCTGGTGAGCTGCACTGATGGGACACATTCCACACAGACCGGCACGCCGCTCTGTCGATTCCGATCCTACTATGTGCTTATGTATTACACAATCAATGACCCGCATTCTTGCCGGCCAAATATTATTTCCCCACTCATAAGGGCTCCCCGGGTCCCCCTTAATTCCCTGGGGCTTATACAGTGGATGCTTGGCGCGCGGCGTTGACAATGGGTTCCGTAGCGTAAGCTAGCTTGCATATCTGAGAGAACCTCTCGTAAGAGAACGTGTCGGTTACCTAACGTAACCTCGGTTCTCTCTAGATGAGGAGCGAGTATTGCGTAACCGGCGTGCTTTCAGCGCCACGGCGACTTTTCAGCTTCAGTCAATGAAAACCAGGGTTCCAGCCTCACGAACTACGCTTATATGCACTCTAGTCACGCCCTTTTGGCGGGCTTTGATGCAGTGGCGCGGACGCCTCTCATTGGATCGCGAGTTAAGCCCAAGCTCGTCTATAGGCTGCAGCAGTTGCCGCAGAGCAACCTATGAGCTCGCTAGCTAGCCCGCTCAAGGTCTGCAGCTGCCGCACTGCGTTGACAATGGATACAAAAATTAAGGATAATTTTTTGGCTTCAATATCTCAGAAAAGATGAATCTTTCCCGTAGCGTAAGCTAGCTTACGCAATACTCGTTCCCTCATCTAGAGAGAACCGAGGTTACGTTAGGTAACCGATACGTTTTTGCCCAGAAAAAATAAATTATTTTAATTCATGTTGACTAGCAGTCTAGCTGCTAGTCAACATGTTGTCACACTTCATAGGTAACATGTTGTCACACTTCATAGGTAACATGTTGTCACACTTCATAGGTAACGTTGTCACAATGGGAACCTGCTGGGGGTTTTTTTAACACTAATTTGAGAATACCTTTGTTTGCTATATGGAAAACAATCTAAAGGGGAAAAAGACATTATCCACAACATATCTATATTTAAAATGTATTTACAAGTTGTTTTCAGCAACAATTAATCAGTAATCCAGTTATGAAATGAAAAAAAAAAAAACTATTTTAATTAATCAGCCAAACTGGAAAGGCACGGTAACATACATTTCTAATCTGAATCAGAATCGGCTAATATTAATAAATGAAATTTATAAAACTAAGCACGTGGCATTGTTGTGGTTTATGTCCGACTATGCCACAACTTGGCCCAACTTAACATTTTTTTTTTTAAATCTCCTCTTGTCCGGAAAGGCTAACTCTTGACTGAGGTCACATCCACACTAAAATGTTATGGATTGAAAACATGTTAATTTTGCTTTGTTTACACCTCTCATCCAAACACAGTTTTGCTCCACTGAAAACACTCTAGTAATGCATACTTTGGAAGAAAAAAAAAGACATTAGAAAAAGGAAAACCTCGATTTACAAATACATGCATAATGTTTTCTAAAAGTCTGAGACACAAACTTGAAAAATACACAGAAATAGTGAAAACAGAAAAATATTTTTATTTATTTATTATGCTCTATTTCTAGGTCACTAATCAAATAATACAGTTTGTAACCTTTGTGCAAAATTTGTGAATTTTGTCCGTGCAAGCTCGAGTGCATGCTGTCATGAATCCAAAAGGGGGACTAAAACCAGATAATAAGGCATTCTCAAATACATAGGAGATAGCAGGGATAATTGTAAAACTTATTTTTGCTAAATAATTTTCACAGAAGGTTTAGCCTAAAGTTCTGAAATTTTGCCTTGAATGTCTTTGACATGTCAGCAGTCATTAACTGTCATTTTATAACATAACTGAGTCAGACAAAATTAGAAGTTCACGATGGCAGACACAGTACATCCATAACCCCCATGCTGTATAATCATAATGATGTAATCAATGTTTGTAACAGTTAACGAAAGAGCTGAATAATGTGAACCTTCATATTATACTTATGTTAGTCAATGCACAACACATCCTCGAACACTAGACATATTCTCACATAATGAAGGTTGGGCGTTAATAGTGGCATAAGACACAGCAAGTTACATAAATAAGTTAACATGGAAAATACATAACCTTAAAACCCCAAAGAAAAATTCCTCATTCACACTTTAATATTAACTCGAACAGAAAATCCCAGAATAGTCAAATATATACTTTCATATTCTTGTTCTATTCCTCACACTAGATAAAGGCAAACAACCTGACCCTTCAGCTCTGTGAATATGGCTGCTCCTGTCTCCTCCTGTCCTCCCTACCTTGGTCGACGCTTCCTCATGCTGTTTGACTTTGATGAGACCATTATTAATTTTAGTAGTGATGATGCAGTGATCCATGCTGCTCCAGGTGGAACCATTCCAGACCACCTAAAGGAATCTTTTTGCCCTGGTCATTACAATGAGAACATGCAGCGTGTCTTGGCATACATGGCTGAGCAGGGCGTGTGTGAGGATGCAATACGCTCTGCCATAGAAGTCATTCCTGCTACACCAGGCATAACGGCGCTCTTCACATTCTTGCTTTCGCATATGCAGGACTTTGAGTGTGCTGTTATTTCTGATGCCAATATGTACTTCATTGAGACGTGGCTTCAGAAGGCTGGTGTACATCAGCTATTTTCGGAAATATTCACCAACCCTGCCAGTTTCGATAAGGATGGGGCGCCTGGTGCTGCAGCCCCACCACTCTCACAGGTGCCTGCAGTGCCCAAACAACATGTGCAAACAGGTGATCCTGCGAGATTACCTGGCACGAAGGGTGAGACAGAGGGGCCCGGCCCTTCCAGCGTGTGTTCTACATTGGAGACGGGGCCAATGATATCTGCCCGACTCTGGCTCTGGGTGAGAGGGACATGGTTTTCCCGAGGAGAAACTTCCCAATGCACAGCATCATCCAGAAAATGAAAAAAGAACAACCTGGGATGTTAAAGCCAGCTGTCGTGCCCTGGACGAGTGGAGAATATGTTGTTGACTTCCTCAAGAAAGCAGTTGAAGAAAGATGAGTGAAAACAGAAACATATTCATGGAAGAGAGAATGAAATAAATAATAAAACAAGTTGTTGATTGGGTAAAAGAGTGCAAGTTCTCATGAGAGAGCAGGGCTAGTTGTCACACTTTTTACTCCAGTGAATATTTTCAATTTTTAAAGTCAGTTTCTGTGTTGAACATTTTCACACTTAGTGTCCAGTAAAAAATATACAGTTCATTTAACACAGGTATTCCCTATAGCCAGTGTTGGGGAAGTTACTTTAAAAAAGGAATTAATTTCTAACTACTATGTAATTAGATTACTGTACTAATTATTCTGTCTGAAAAGTAATTACAAATTACTAATTACTTTCTAAAACCCTTATCAACCTCGACTAGATGAGAAATACAAAGATAGACATGAAATTGTTCTTTTAATTCTTTCAAATAAATCAAAGTAAATTACTTTACTACCCTTTACCTTTTTCAATGAGAAAGTAATTTTATTACAGTAATGAATTACTCAGTAATGAATTACACCCAACACTACCTATAGCACAGTGTCATGATAGCGTATTGTCACACTAAATGGGAAAAGTTCTGCCATTAAACAGCCTATTATAGACTTTTTAGCCAAATTTAAACAGTAAAACAATCATAAAACTCAAATCATCCCATGAAACAGCAAAAAAATTGAAAGTTAACATACATAGATTTCACTACCATTGTCACACTAACAAAAACTGTAATTAATAAAGTGTAATTAATCATTTATAACATTTCCAACATCAACAACAACTTGCCTTAACCTAACATTTATGCCCTGAGAACACCTTCAACCTTTCAGTTAAAATCCACCTTAGTTGACTTATCTTAATGTATACTGGTGTGGTTTTATAATGTTCTCATGTTGACCTAACAGCTATTACAAAAATATGATTATATTGTCAATTAAGAAGGACAGAATTCATACACACAAAAAAATCATGCTAATTTTAGAGGGATTTGAAATTGTTTATGCAACCAACATACAAACCACTGCTAGAGAAAACAAGCATTTTTTGACTTGACTCAAAACATTATAGTTAATGAGACGTAGCCCATTTGACAACTTGCCCTGCTCTTCCCAGTAATGTACAAATACCAAATCAGGTAATCACATGATGTGGATGATTTTATGGTGTTGTTCTCATATAGTGACCATAATCTGTCTGTAAGGAGCACACAAGCACTTTCTACTAGTGACAATTAACGAACAATCCTTCTACATACTGTCTCTAAGCCATATACCTTTCCACCTCAAACATGAAAATCATGTCTTAATGTCTTTAAGACCCCAGTGAGTAAGCTAAAGATGACAGTGGCAAGGACAAATCTCCAAAAGATGGTAGTTAGTGGAGAGAGAAAACCTTGAGAAGAACCAGACTCCTCGGCTAGGGAGCCTATCCTCCTCTGGCTTTACAATAAATTAGCATATACTATATTTATTGTATATACCGTATACTCTATACTATGTATAATGATAGTCATGTGTTCATTGAATAGATTAAGTGATATCATTTTCCAATATGATAGTAAGGCAATGTTTGAAATGGTAATAATAATGATGATTAAATTGTAAGGATAATGATTAGGAGTCTTTGAAGTCTATCCAAAATTGACTGCAGCTGCGTAGGATGGTGCAGTGTCCTTTGCTGCCTGGCTGATATAGGCCTAAGTTGACAGTAGTTTATTGTCTATGTATTCCAGGCCATTTTAAGAAACTGGAGAAATGCAGGCAGTGTTAGTGAAGTGTCAGTTGAAGAATTGTTTCATTTCTGTGAAAGAAAAGAGAATTTTGAATGAATATGACCAACAAAATGTCAGGGTCATATTTCAAAATCAAAAGGAAAACAGAAATTATATTTGATATTTAAGGAAATTAAGTCTATTTTTAGGAACATTACACTTTTTTTGCATTGTGAGATAATTTTATGACAAATATTGACCCCCATTTATCATTACTGTAATGCAAAAAAGAATTTAAAAAATTATTAATGTAGTAATATGTCTGGATGTTTCACTTTTGAGTTTGTTTGTAATTCTTGTTATCATTCAGTGATGACTCTCATTATGAAATCATTATGAGATCTCTCATGAAAATTATTCAGACTCAATTAATATTTATTAAAATATAAATAATTAGAAGGCAGAACAGCAAATGATATCATGACATAAATAATGGTATTTAAATAATATATCTTTGTTTTTCCGTTTTAGTAAGGAGAATGAGATTTTGTCGCAGTATGGTAATAAATACAGTATTTTGCACTTGTCACAATGCAAATTTCTCTGAAAATAGGTCTTCATTGTTTTTATGTAGAATCTGTAAATACACAGCTTTTCTGAGATTCACCTGAACACATTTGATCACATGTGCTACAGTATTATGCAAATTTTTTATAAATCTTTTAATGATAGGAACTTTTCTTTTTTTTTTTTTTTTTATGATTTCTCTTCTGTGTTATGGATATCATGCATTAAGGATTTTTAATGAGATGGTATGGATACTGGAAGACATCACTATAGCCATTATGACAATGAGCAATCACAAAACATATATCTAAGATGAAACAATACACAGATGCAATTTGTGATGAAATATGTGTCAGTATCATGTAGTCTGGGCTGGCCAGTGACTAGTGCAGCAACACTGTAAAGACTCATAAGAATGTAGTGTATACATCATAATTTAAAAATCCACTGACCAAACAACCTCAATGTCAGTGTTAACCAAAGTACACAAAAGCCTGTAAAACATTTATTAATGTGAAGCTCTCAAGTCAAGTCACAAGTGTGCAAAATGTAAATAGTGTAAAAAAAAAAAACATGAAATGAAAATTGTAGTAATCTATTTTAGTCCATGTCTGTTGTGTGTACTCCCAAAAGTTTAAAAATGCAGCAAATATACACATTTGAAATATATCTTTCTCTTCCAAGAAAATTGACCAATAATATTAATGATGTAATCTCCTGCACAGGGGTGTACTGTATACAAATATTTATAATTTTTTTTAATTTTTGTTCCTTCCCTAATACCACCTAACAATGACTAGCAAGAGTGTGACACAAACTAAATACAATTAACTACGTTAAAAAAGCCCTTCGATATGTCCTACCCCAACTTCCTGTCACAAAGTCTCCCATTTATTTGACTACAAGTCTGCTTATACTGCCTCTGTAAACACTAATTCTGTACTTGCTGATGTTTTGTCTCTATTGTATTTGATTTCTGGTAAAAAAAAAAAAGCTGGGCCATTGTTCTATATATTCTTTGTTATGTCTTCAGAATTATAGGGCCAAAGCTATATCAGGAATTCAGGCAAACAATATTATTTGCCTTAGCTGTTACAGTGATTTCATCAGGATAAGCATGATGCACACATTCTTATAAAAAAGTATATTGGCATTACCATCTTGAATCTACATATACAGCCATGCCATTATAGTAATTATCAACTCTCAAATGAGAGAATTTGCATTGTGCTTTCTCACAAAACTTAGAGGCAATAAGTTTTGCTATAAGTACCAAGACATTGAAAGCTTAAATTGCAAAATAATAAAGTCTTAATCATTTAAATATGCATGCACTGATTTAGCATAATAATTGAATACTATCCATACTATGCATTTCATTTCACAATGTTCACGTTTTTAAACGACTTGCACTTGAAAGTTTTCTGTCATTCAGGATAAATTCTTCCCCTCCTGCATGATGATATTTATATATATTTTATTTATTTGTTTTCCTCAAAAGGGGGCAGAAAATTACTAAAACAGTTTGAATGAATGAATAAATAAATTGTCATGATTAAAATCAATCAATCAATCATGTGTCTGTAGTTTAATAATGTCCTCTTCACAGTATTGAAGCAAGTTGTTGATTTTTTTTCTTGTAGTATGTGCTATATAATTGACAAATTATTAACTTATCCTTTTTTTAAAATTTGGTCCAATTTTAAACATCATAAATCAACACTGAATTTTTCCTTATAAATAAGTGCCCAAACAGCACTGACCCTTGACTGTTTTCTACAATTTGCTCCAGTTAGACACTTTATTAAAGGTGCAGTGTGTAAGATTCAGAAACCCTTGTTATTAATGACACTTGTGGTCATTAAATGAACTGCAGCTAGCTACATGTTGCTCTTGCACACACTCCATAGGGACGCGAGCGAGCATCGACCAAAATAATGGCGTAATGTGATTCATGGCCATCATGCTGACAGATGAGGTAGCATAATTAAAATTACACAGTTATGACTGTTTTACTACATATTTTGAGACTGTATATTATATTTGACTCTCCAGTGCTGGAACGGCTTAAACAAAGTGTGGATATAGGTCTGACTATGTGAGACTCTAGTTTGAAGTAATCACTTTTCTTTGTCTGCTTTTATACAATAGCCTATGTCAGCGTTAGCTAACTAGCCAGTTTTATCAATTTTAACAAATTTGGTGGATGATGACAGTAGCTGTTTATAAAATAGATGGACATTATAAATATGTTGACACAATTCAGTATTGATGTGATTCCATCACAACTGTCATTTTGATATCGATGCACAATTGTTTTATAATAATAGATTGTATATATATTCTGTATAACCAAATTACGTTACACTAATGAATGGGTTTTTTGCATTATGAACATTGTCTAGCATTCATTTAATGTGTTATTGTCGTTTACCTAGCTGATTAATTACAGATTCACATTGTTTATGTCAGTTGCTGTGAATCAGTATACCTGACTGTAACACATTCAAACTCAGAGATGGAAGGGAGGAGACGGAGAGTAGTGATGCAGTCAAGTAAGGCTCTTTATTTATCTGCTTTCAACATTATGCGTGCACTCTTCTCTGTGCTTTTCTCAGTTTAATCAGATCAGTATAACACAAACTTTGTCAACACAAACTTCTCTGAGTCTTGAGCTTCACAATAACATAAAACTCTCAATAAGACACGCCAGTCACTGGTCACTCGGTGGCTTGGCGTTTATATAGCGCTCTCCCCATGCTCACTGGAATTAGAGACAGGTGTTAATACATAATTTAGCTCAGGTGCAAGTGCCCTTACTGCTTTCACTCTCGGACGGGTGCTCAACCATGCCCCTGCTGCCACACTGACTTTTAGTCTAAAGGGAAGAACGTTTGTTTATGGCAGTTGCTGTGAATCAGTTTACCTGTCTTTTAGTATTAAGGGAATCTCGTTGAAATTATTTGAAAGTTACTGAAGCAAAGTAGCTTGCAATTCATCAGCATTAGCAGGCAAAATCAAGTTATCTAAAATTACACACTTTGCAATTATGTAAGCTTACTTTTCCAATAAGAAGAATGCCAAATTAGGGTCGGTGTTGATCCCCAAAACTGAACGAAGGTCCCTCTAGGAATCAAATGCCCTGCCGATGTTTCTGGATATCAGCTGGATGCTCGGATATAGGAACAAGATCTGGGGAAGGAGGGAAGAGAGAGGGAGAGAGAAGAGGGCTTGCCAGCCCCCAAATATGCTGCCATATGGTCCTCAGCCAGCTGGACCACCTCATCCAGTGACACCGGGCAGTGGCACTGGACCCATTCTGCCATCCCTTTCAGTAGTCGGTTAGTGCTATAGTTCCACCAGGTCGACTAATGCCATGGCATCACGTTCAGTTGCCATCAACCACCGCTGGCAGGATGTTGCGTTTGGTGGATTCTGGTGAGGGTCTTGATCAGATCAGCAAAGGTCGAGGACTCCATGATGGTGCATCTTCCTCCAAATGCCTGGGTTTCGACACCACTGTGACAGATCACCAGTTTTCTTCTCAAGGAGGAAGCGAGGGCTGGGTAAATGTTCAAAGTAAGAATTTTCTTTGACATACTTTTCAGTTTAACACAAATGGTTTTGCGTTTCAGCAACAAATGTCACACACACAGCTATGTAGGTCTCTCATTCTCTCCGCTCCAGCGGTCTGGATTGCCCTTTTATCCCTCTCCAGCTCTCACTCTAATACAAAACAGCTATTACAGATAATTTCCCACAGGTGTCAATTTTACCGCTCTTCCTCTCCGGCAACACTCTCCACAGACGTTGCTTGGCCACATCACTACAGTCCCACATTCACCTGCGTGTGTGTATCTCTCTCCCGGCACTCCTGACTCCTCCTCTTATCTCTCTCCTGCTGATTGGGCCCAGCCACACCCTTCGTCACAATGTCCTAAACCCATGGTATTTCCATTGTCTTTTGCATTGTACTGACTGTGGTGGGTGGTGAATCCATCTATGATGAACAAAGCAAATGCATCTGCAACTTCGACCAACTAGGCTGTGAGAACGTCTGCTTCGACATATATGCTCCACTGTCTTACGCCTGCTTCTGGGTCTGTAAAATTATTGTGGTGGCCACTCCCTCATTAATGTATCTTGCTTATGCTGCAAACAAAATTGCTCAGTTGGAAGAGGACAAGAAGGATGGGAGCTCTATTCCAGAGTGTCTAAGGTATTATGTCTTAGAAGCCAACGGAAGTACCATGGGATTGAAGAAGTAGGGGATGATCACTGAAGTGAACAGCACTGAAGTAGAGAATGGAAGTGACGGGACCCTCGAGCGGCATGGAGTATCCGGTATGAGTGAGAGCGGTAAGACACATCATAACAGTTGGATGCAAATACAAAGAGATGGTCTCATGGAAGTTGGCTTCCTGGCGGGTAAGTATGCTCTCTATGGGTTTGTCATGCCATCTCGATATGAGTGCTCAGACTATCCTTGTCCTCATAGCGTTAACAGAGAAGACTGTCTTCCTACTGATCATGTTCTGTGTGACACTGCTCTGCCTTGTTCTCAACATTTGGGAAATGCTTCACCTGGTTGTGAGCACAATGCTGGAACTCCAGTGCTCGAGACATCACACCAGACCAAGATTAACATCAGCTTTGGCCACTGCCCGGTGTCCCAGGACAGCCTGCATTAGCAGCAGGAGGAAGTGGTTCTGGAAGTGGTTCTGGAAGTGGCCTCTTCTCATAGAATTCTCATAGAGTTCACAGAGCTGAGCAGCAACACCAAGATGCGTTCAAGCAGAACCAGGCCAACATTGCCCAGGAAGAGGAGCTGCATGCACAGCAAAGCAATGAGGAGAACATCTCTCAGGTCAGCGGTGGAAGTAGACAGGAATATCAAGCAGTCCACAGGGAGTTACAACAGCCCCAAATGAAGCAGGAGACTTTAGAAGCCTTCACTCATCAACAAACTATCAGCAAATCCAACAGGATGCCCTATGACCATAAACCTAGAGAGTATACAGCTTTTCGAGAGCCAAGGGGACAAAGGTTGCTGCAAATCAGATATGGGGAAGCCTTCAGTATGGGTTTTATGTGCATTCTGGTGTTCATCATCTTTGATGATGGACCTTAGTCAGGGTGGACACAATTTTTAATTTGACCTTAATGAAAATAGATATAGCCTGTTCAATGGATTGTACCTTTATGTACCTTGTTTTTGATCAGACAGCTGACAAGACATCTTTCCAAAAGGTTAGGTTGTTCTTTGTGCATACCCAAACACAGATGGCACAAAAATTTACAATTATTCTTTGAATACATGCTTTAAATAAAACATTTTCATTGATCTCTGATTTGGTTTATCATGAGATTTTCTTTCTTCTTTTCTTTGATCCTTCTTATTGTGTCTACAAACTACTTCTTGTGTCTAATAGTTTTGTTATCAGAGTAGTTCTTTCTTTAATGCTTTTTCTTTTAATTGAAATTGTTTTATTAGTTTGTGATTAATGGCTATTGAAAAGATAAAGGGCAGTTAATAATACATGTAGACAACAGATAGTCCTTTTTGAGTTGTAGGGTATCCAGGTCAGGTTTGGGGAATGTACAATTAATTTTAAATGATCGTAATCAATGATTAATCATACGGTTTGAACCAGATAACAATACATACAAAAACGCCCCAAAAAGGGCTTATGTTGTCCAAGAGTCTGCTTCAAATATATATAGATAATTAAACACAACGAATTATAATTAATTAGGAATATACATTATATGCAGACAGGCTATATTAATTTTAATAACACCTTAATGGAATTGACCCGTAGGCTACCGCAATCAGTCAGTTCATCCAGCGAACTGCTTTGCTAAATACTCCTGATCAATTCTCTTGAAGGTTTATTCTTAGTTATAAGCTTACTCATCAAAGCACGTTAACTTACTTTGATAATATCAGCTCGTAACTTTAGATCGCACATTAAAGAGGCTTTGTTTTATGACCAACAAACACAGACAACTAAGTGTATAATTGGGTTTAATACAAAGAACAAGGGTATATCACTACACTTAAACAAACATTTAACATATAATAAACATAAAATAAACAGAGTAAACACAGTAAGGGAAAGTAAAGAATTATTAGAGGTATGGCAAACTTATTTCAACAATTAACCCTTTGGAGCCAGCACGGAAATTACACACTGTGATGCATTTGAATTTCAATGGAATAATACTTGCACAATGGACCTTTGTGTGGCTGAGCAAGGCTGCGTGGATGTCGCGTCCCGTGGGCGTCTTTGAGATGGGCTTTTCTGTCGGTGCTTTCAAAGCGTGGATTGTTCACGGAAAGTTCGAGGCGTCTTAAAGGGTAACTGTTGAAGAGTTGACGGGTGTTCGGAGGGTTGCAGAAGATCGGGGAAGAGGGCAGAAGTGTAAGATGGCTTGAAGGGATCCAGAAGAAGTCCAAGGTGAAGAGGTAAGAGAGCGATTCCAATGCCGGCCCTGACTTTTAACGGTAGGGAGGTCACACCTCCCTTGGGAGGACTGACCCAATGAGATCTCTCCATTTTGGGTGCGAGATGATTCCTTTGTCCGTCAAGGCTCATTTGCATGTTTTATTGACCGGGTCCGGCTTTGGCTTGAATAACTCAAAAGCTGGTAAAAACATAGCAGAATGCAATTTAAAGGTGATCTTATATTTATATTCAGCTAGGATAAATCGTAAGGTTTAATTTGATACCAAGAAACGTGTATTTGGTACACTTAAAGGGGATATACACTCTTAGGCTATTAAATATAAGGCCTCAGAGTTTTACTACACAAATCAACAGTCCTACTAGTTTTATCTAACATCAGAAACACAAACATACGGGATTAAAACATATTCCCTTACAAATAAACATTTCTAGGTTTCAAATGAAAAACACACACACACACTCTGTTGCCAACTTTCCACGTGCCTTTCTCACATGGTACAGCACGGGTTTGGAGTGTCACATGTTAAAGGAGGTTTGTCAATAGTTCATTGTACTTCACAGACTAGCGGGCTCATTTCAGTGATCTGACAGGGGTTCTTTGTCTTCAAAATCGATGAGTTAATGATTCCCATTCATACGCGACAGAGTTGTACAAGACTTTTCACTTTTCCTAAACTTGCAATCTAAAAAGAAAAAGCCATTACTCCACTGCTGTTCATGGAAATTAATGGTTCATGGAAATTAATGGGAGAGACCATGGCACAGCACTTTTTATTTAATTTTGTCAAATACAAATATTTTTTTATGATAGCTCATCAGCTCCACTGCAGAACACACATACACGAAATTAAGAGGTGGGATTATAAAACATCCAAAGATCAAAACAAACAAACAAGCACACACAAAAAAGAATTGGTGTGACTAAAACACAGAGTAACCTTTTGAAATGTGTCAAATAAAATAAATAAATCAGCCACAATATAGAACAGAATGAGTTGCAACTTCCAAACATAATACTGCATCTTTCTGTTATGGAAACAAAGTAACTGAAAGAAACTAAATAAATAAATAAATAAATAAAATGTACTTTGAGTTATTGAATATAGACATTTGAAATACATTATTGGTAACAAAATGCTTATTCTATGTCTTCTCTTTGTAACACTGATGGTCAGGTTTGACTGTAAACATAGTGTGACATTATTGCAAAAACTGGCACTTCAAAACAATGTTATTTTTTTACTTTGACCAAGAATAGTTTGATAAAAGTCTAAATTTATATCCAAATGAGTAAATAGTGATAATCTAATCTAAATCTAAAATTAGATTATGTAAAACTGTGTTACAACAGGCAATACTGACCACACAGTCTTTGAAGCTATCTATTGTATATTATTGAATGAATGGTGTAATTGAGAAATGTTCAGGTAAATAAAATCCCAATAGCATAAAATTCCAAAAGAAGTGCATCATTTTATTGTTATTACTTCAGGGAAGAAGAAATGTGATCATAAAAAAGTTACACCTGTTATTCTGTACTGTTTCTGGTCAAAAATGAACATGGACAGCCAATGTGCATTTTTAAATAGCCCAGGTGGGTTAAAGGTTGCAATGTTATGTTTTCAAGTCTAATTCTCAATGTTTTTAAAACCAACTTAAGTGCTATCTGGAATGTACTTGCCTACATTGTAAAAAAAAAAAAAAGAGAGAAAAAGGGTCCCTTGGAAAATAATTTAGTTGATTTTTAACATTATGGTCAGAGACCAACAGAATGAAACAATAATAAGTTATTTTACTAATTATATACTACTGACTGAGAAAATAGCAGACAAAAAGAGCAGGTTATATTCTGACAAAAGTGTACAATTATGCTTTGATTGAATAAATGCTTTAAATCAAAAATGTTCATTGATCTCTGATTTGAATAACCATGAGATTTTCTTTCTTCATTTTCTTGGATACTTCTTATTGTGTCTACAAAATATTTGTTATATCTAATAGTTGTGTTATCAGAATAGTTATAATTTTCAGTTGTTTTTTATTTTATCGCACCACATCCATGTTATTAGAAAAAAACAAAAATACCACTCAATATTAATCTAAATGAAACAATGCACGTAAAAGATATGAGACACTTCCTGTTTTCCTATTCTTGACATTCATTTAGTGAATCGCCATGGCAACACTGTTCCATATTTAAATATATGTTTGTAATTTAGCATCTTTGATGTCTTGGCCTAATGGTGTCTAAATGTGTTGACAGTCTCATGAATCACCATTCAGAGAATCGGTCAATCAATCTATCTGTCTATCTCAATGTTTTATTGTAATTTAAACATTTTTGCTAACTGATTAATTTGACATTTTTGCTATAATATAATTATTTATTGAAAAAATATGTAGATAATGTTTTTTCTGTGCACTGTCAAAATAAATGAAACAATAACTTTGAGTCTGCATTCGTCATTCATATGCACAACTGTTTAAATAGCCTCTAAATTAACGTAGGGCAAATGAGGACATAAATTAGTTTAGAATATGGCATGTTCGCACGTAATTCTTCAAAGCATAAATTAACAACTGGTTACCAACAAACAACTATTTGTTTGCTCCACACTGTAACCCGCACAAGAAGAGACAGTCACAATGTAAGTCAAAAACTGCGTTTTATTGCAGGCAGGCAAAAGTACAGAAAAAGGGCAAATCCAGTGAAGAGTAGTCAAAGGGAGCGTGAGGTCGAAAGCCGGGGAATCAAGAGGAAAATGACGAGACTAGTGGGAGCAAAAGACAGGGGAACAAGGGGAGCTGGCAAGCTAAGAGGTGAACGAGAGGAGGTCAAAACTAGACGAGACTAGCGGGGGGCAAAGACACGGGAAACTAAATACAATAACCAACCCCCGTGAAACGGATGTGCTGTGGTATTTATTGTGGTATTTATAGGTGCAGGTGTAAACAATGAAAGGTGATGAGACGAGTGCAGGTGAAACTAATGTGCAGGAGTGCAGATGACGCGAGTGCAGGTGGTCATAATGTTCTGGGGGATTGGAACGCGTGAGAAACTCGAGGAAGGGAGATTGCCTACGAGCATGTGAGCCGAGTAGGAGCAAAGTGGGCGTGAGGGCTCGAGCGGGGGGTGGGGGTGGCGTAACGAGCGTCGCGAGCCTCGAGGGGCGGAACGAGCGTGCGAGCTTGAGGAGTGAGTGTGTGTGCGACGAGCCGGGATGGGGCAGAGGAGCGGGTTCAGTGACACACACTTTCAGTGCTTGGGCCCTAAATATAAATATAGCTGCAAGCAGCGATAATGGGGTCAAGCCAATTATAGGCACCATGAGCAGCAAAATAAGCTTTGTGACATGTTTTTGGTTAGAGTCTGTTAGAGTTAGAGTATCTGGGCATGATGGTTATCATGCAGGAAAGCGTTCAAGAGTTATAAGCAGAGCCGGCTCCAGGCTGCGCTCAGCAGGGGGGCATTTATTTTCAATGGGTGGGCACTAGGTATGGGGACTTTTTTTCGGATATCAGATATCCTATATTTATTATTGCTACTGCCTTTTCTGTTAGCTATTACCATGAAGTGATGCAGCCCATACAATAAACACATAAACCATTACACATTGTTGCAAGACGTGCAACTCTTAAGAAATTTGATTAAATAAGGGTTAAATAGGCCTATAAAAAAAAATTGCAAGACCGATTCTGACCACAGCTTTATTATAGCTAACAAACATACACATAGTGTCATACACACTGACAGGACAGTAGTTCTCCTCGGAGGGAGTGACATTTCAGGACAACGGATAGCGTAAAAAAAAACTGAACCAAATAGGCCTACTAAACTATTAGTCTCATCACAACAACATAACGTGACAACACAATATATTGAACTTTGACAGTACATAATGCCAGTTAGATAAATACACTAACAACCGGTCAGCATGAAACTTTAAATTTAACTTACAGTTAGAAAAGCTGAAGACGCCGCTTGTGAGCTGATTGGAACTTCCTGAGAACAGCGTCCTTCCATGCACCACAACACTTTTTTGTCAAGTCCTTCTCGAATGCAAGTTGAACTAGTCTGGCCTTTCTTGTGTGAAGCATGCTGCTTCTGTGTTCTGAAAACACATTTTTGAGCGTGGAGAACGAATTTTCGCGAGGTGGCGGTAGAAGCACCAAATACCAAAGCCAGTTGGAGTGCCGTCAACACAGTGGGCATCGCCTTAAGCGTTTTGTAATGTTTGGACAACAGTCTCTGGACTGTCCATTTCTCCTCTGAGTCGTCTTCCATTTGGGACTGGAGAAATCGGCGTCGCGACGCAGAACTCCGACTCCACTATCTCCACTCCTACTAAATCCATAATGTGTGCTAGCTTGGGAAGCTACGATGTTAGCGGCCACGCCGGCCACGGAGTCACAAATGTTAGCCGAGCTGTCGTTGTCTTGCTGTATGGGGTCAGCAGAATCGTTAATCGGCGTGGAACTTGAAGGAGAAACTGTGGTTTTGAACCATTTCCTAATGTCCATTTTTGGAGAGTTTTGAATGCAGCGCCAACTGAAAATCATTTCATTCATGTATTAACGATTTAACGTCGTCGTGATTGGAGGCGGCAGGGGGTTCCTCACAGCGCCACACTGGTTTTATGTTGGCTTTATTATATTTTCAGATAATGAGCAGTTTGTAGACATATATTTTTATTATTTCTCACTGAAATGTGAATTAAATTAAACTGATATTTTTTTGTAAATTATATCATAATTCAATTTGGGGGGCATAAAAGACATTTGGGGGGCATTGCCCCATACATCAGCGCTGGTTATAAGCCAAAATAGCCATTTTTCTATCTCCTGACCAGAAGGGGCAGTGCACCAAAATGCCACAAGTAACCTCATGGTCTAATGGTGATGACACATACCAAGTTTCATCCCAATCCGTCAAACCATTGCGGAGATACAGCCTTAAGTTCAACTTTCTGGCGTTCTTTATCGAATTCGTTGAAGTGTCATTCGAAAATGGTATGGTTTATCAATATTCTGTTGTGAGTGCCTCTAGATCAGAGGTGACCAATCCTGCTCCTGGAGAGCTACCTTCCTGCAGAGTTTAGCTCCAACACACCTGCCTGTCATTTTCAAGAAATCCTAAAGACCTTGATAAGCTGGTTCAAGTGTGTTTGATTAGGGTTGGTTCTAAACTCTGCAGGAAGGTAGCTCTCCGGGAGCAGGGTTGGTCACCCCTGCTCTAGATGATGCCTATTTTCATGCAAATTGGACAAACAGTCTAGGAGGAGTTTGAAAAAGTATGTTTTCAAAACATTTAAAAATGGCGGACAGGAACTTTGTTTGATCATGACATAATTGGTATCATTATTCTTGGCATGAACCACGGAATCTATGAAGACCAGTCTCGTGACATTAGACAAAAGGAGTCAATAGCTATTAGCATTTTTAGATATAGGGCATCTGCACTTTCAGTGCAATGACAACACTGCTTTGATTAATTATTTTTTAACTAATTTAGAGATGTATTGTATATTCGATAGCAACTGTCAAATAGAGGTGCAGGTGAGTCCAGCCCTACAGACACAAGTGAATTACCCTCATGTTCTGTTTGGTGTGGTCAGTCTGACAATAACCAGATAAGATGTCTTTTGTTGTATTTCACTGTATTTTCGTTGCTTCTATGCCAAAAGAGGGGCATTTATTTATTTAAAAGTTATTTTCAAATGTATTATTCAAAATAATACATTTTCTAACATGATATTGAATTTCACAGGTTAGTACTGAGTTTCACAAATGGCTCCCATAGAAGAATATATGCAAATAAACTCATGAAGTTTTTTTTAGCTCTACAATGAGTGCAGATGTATGTGCTGGTGTGAAGGGCAAATGCTTCTACCTGCATGAGGTGAAGAAATATCAGTAAGTTACACTTACTGACATCAGCCAACTGGGAGGGGTGAGACATGTTCATCCTCTACATACAAAAGAGAACAATGAACTTGTGCTAATAGTACATGATTTTAACCAATCAGTCAAACATATCATATCTGTGTATAGAAAGTGGACAGTTTCCTCAATAAGGATGTGAATGTGGTTGTTACAGGCATTAAAGATGCTCTTGGTGATTTACTGGTGGATAGTCAATCTATTGGACCTGGAGGAATACATTGTGGAACCACCAAACCTCTTGTATTTACCCTGTCCTTAACTTGGAAGAGGTCATAATATGGAGTATATATTTCTGGTCTGACTTGTCCAGTATCCTAATAAGTAAATACATGGACAAGAAATATTGATTTGTGTATAAATGCTTTTATTATGTGAGTATACAATGTAAAAAGTGATGCAAGAGACATAAAACTAGCATAGCTATGTAGGAAATCGGTTGCTTGGTAACATGATAAATTATAAATTTGTTATAGTGCTCATTATACCAAAATATTTGATCACAGAATCCACAGCTGTCATTGACCAATCACAATTAAGTATTCCAGAAAGCTATATAATAAGTCACCTGTAGCTGTGTGTTACAGTGATTTTAACATCAGTAAAGGGTGTCCTTATGCATGACACCAAGCAAAATTCCTAAAACCTTGTAAAATGACTGTAACTGAGACGGTTATTTTCGCTTTCATATAAAAGCAGAAACAACTCTGCTAAATAAATGTATTTATTTATATTAGTAATCTGTATCAGCAACTCTTCCCAAGTAATACAAATCATTAGCCAAACTGTAGACTGGTTACAGTTGATCCATTAAAATAGAATGTGCCATCACAGGTGCATTTATCTGTATTGTACAACAAATTTGAACGCAGCTCATCAAATTTGAAACTAGAGCAGGAACTATCCGTTTTATGATAGACTTTACATGTTGTCCACATTCTTTTGGCAATGTGGGTAAGAATAGCCCGCTCACCAAATGACATTGGTTCTCACAGGTTTGTGGTAATTTACTGGAAGTATTAAGACACTAATCTCTGTAAACTGCTCTGAAACAATATACATTATGAAAATATACAATAGAAGTAATGAGAAGAGCTGGTAGCTCTGAAACATCTAGTGAATTTTCTTGAAGCTTGTGAACAGCACTGACAGCTCAAAGATTTTTATTTGTAGATTTGTGTCTTTCTTCCTTTAGGTTTGTGGCAATCTTGGAAAAGCGTTGCTTGAAAAAGCCATTCACAACAATGTAAGTCCGCACATCTGATGTGTATGACCCAATTTAAGAAAATATTCTGTGCTTTGTCTTGCGTTGAAGTGGGTGATGGAAACTGACAATGAAGCGTAAATTCTATTCTGAAACCATAATGGAGTCATGACAAGAGGAAAAACATTTTACAAAATCTTTAAAGTTCATTGCACTATAAAACCATACTGTACATTTCAGAACACAACTGAAATGAAAGAGTATTTATTGAAACTAGGACTGTTGATTTAACACAATAATTTAGTGTGATTAATTATATGAAAAGTAACACATGAAAAAATGTAGGCAAATAATCATACCTCCGACCTGTATGTAAAATCAAGCTTGATGTACCACTTTGATACAGTAGGGGCCGTCAGCGCCACAATTGATCTCGAGAAGTTTCACGTTTAACTTGACACAGCATCCTGAAAACACAGCACTAATGACTAGAGGTCATAAAACTAGTGAGACACCATAAAAGCATCTGTCTGACGCGCAAGTACATAGACCAACAATTAAAAATAGAGCAGAGGGAAGTTGGCCTGTAGCAGGGTTGAAAATTTTCATGATATGTAAATAAAACAAACAATATTTTTACTTTTAAAGCCACTTTTTGTTTTGTCTAAAAGCTTTACTTTTTTTTTTTTTTTTGCCGCAATATCATTTAATGTATTTTTATTATCTGAATTATAATATTTACATTTACATTTATGCATTTGGCCGACGCTTTTATCCAAAGCGACTTACAGTGCACTTATTACAGGGACAATCCCCCTGGAGCAACCTGGATTTAAGTGCCTTGCTCAAGGACACAATGGAGGTGGCTGTGGGGTTCGATCCAGTGACCTTCTGATTAACAGTCATGTGCTTTAGCCCACTCACCACCACCACTCATATTTATTAGGTCTATACATTATATACAGGAACACTGTATTTACCAATCTAAAGTTCTATTTTTTATTTTATTTTTTATTCTACAGTTAATTACAGCTTTGTGTAGTGATTAAAAACGACAATTTAACATATAACAAATGAAACACATTTAGTACCTATGGCCACACAATCCCTTACAATCCTCTCCGACCAGCAGAAAGGGGCAATCACGCTAACTTTGGGTTTAGCCATATGCTCCATTTAAATAAAGGCAACATTTTTGTTCATAGTGCGTGCAGATGCTTGAGATAATGGGGTGTGACTTAACTTCTCCGGTAAGTTTAACAGAAAGGCTTTGTAATTGTAAAATAGGGGCAAGAAATTTCTGTTCAATTTCAAACCAGTGAGGGGCTCTCTCAGGAGGAATTGACCAATGAGCTGGTGTGGTGGTGGTGTAGTGGTCTAAGCACATAACTGGTAATCTGGTAATCAGAAGGACACTGGTTCGAACCCCATTGTGTCCTTTAGCAAGGCACTTAACTCCAGATTGCTCCAGGGGATTGTCCCTGTAATAAGGGCTCTGTAAGTCACTTTGGATAAAAGCGTCTGCCAAATGCATAAATGTAAATGTAAATGAATGCATAATAATAAAACAAAATCTTGGGTAGGCCTGTGTAACTTATTGAAATTTAACCTGGGATGTTTACCATTCCAAATGAAGGACTCTATGATTCTATAAAAGACAGCGCATGTTTCGGACATGTAAATACTTTGTGACCGATCCTTCGCTTCTATTCTCAGCTTGGCGGAAACATCAATGCAAACGCTGATCGTGTTTCTCTTGTAGTGTATTTAGGGGTTTCAATGAAAGTTTGCTGACTAGTTAGTTTGGCGGTGTTGTGTTATGCTATTAGGTTAGCTGTACTGTGTTTACAATATAAGCGTCGGCAGTTTTGCATGCGCTGTAAATTGCCCTGGAAGAGTCTCTTTAGGAATTCCCGTGAACTATCGTTGCCATAGCATCCAACACCAGTGATTTGTGATTTGGTCAACACTAATGGAAACAGTTTCATCGATGTATATGAGCGTCAACACGTTCCACAATGCACAAATAAACAGTAATCAGTTAAAGTGCCCAGATTCTCACACCAATATATGTAGCGAATTTGTTATGATAAATGTACACTGCATGGGTTAAAGTGTTGTGTATGCGTTACCATTGTTTGTAAGGGAAACAGTATATGTGAGCTAGGAATTAATGTCATGTTCTCTGTTGTCTTTTGTTTTTGTGCTGTTATTTTGAAGTTTAGTTTAGTTCCTGTTTCCTGTTTGATTTTTGTAGTCCTTTTGTAGTTTCATTTTATGATTGGTTTTCCCTGATTAGTTCTCATTCCCTGATTATTTCACCCAGGTGTTCCTTATTCCCTTGTTTGTTCCTTTCTGTATTTAAGTCCTTGGTTTCCCTGTCTCCTGTGTTAGTTCTTGCATGTTTTTGGTTTGCTCTGTGCCAGGTTTTCAGTGCTTTTCTTTGATTCTTAGTTTTCTTTGTTTAGTAAATAAGCGGTTGCATTTAGATCCTCTTTCTCTGCCTGCTATGTCACAGAAGAACTAACCACCAAATATGGATCTAGCAGCTTTCTTTCTGAACTGGCCCAGGCGGTTTGACCATCCACGAGTACTCTCACTTCTTTTCCACTGTTGCCATCCACACCGGCCGGCGACACATCCCGAAGACCATTTACCGGCTCGGGCTACCAACACGTCGGCAGAGGGAATTGCGGACTCGGAGACCTCACGTGGAAGGAATATGTGAGTCTAATCTTGAAAGAACTTCGCTGCCGGGAACCACCTCTCTCGATCCCGGTTTCCGCCTCTGGGCTTTCCGTGCCTGCCACGGCCAACGAGCCAGCGTTGCCAGCCTCGTCAGTCCCAGAGCCAGCGTTGCCAGCTTCGTCCGCCCGGAGGAGGAGGAGAAGAGGAAAGGCTTCTGCTCCCCAGTCTCCGCCTGCCACGGTCAGCGAGCCAGCGCCCGCAGCCTCGACCGTCCCAGAGCCAGCGCCCGCAGCCTCAACCGTCCCAGAGCCAGCGCCCGCAGCCTCGACCGTCCCAGAGCCAGCCCCCGCAGCCTCGACCGTCCCAGAGCCAGCGCCAGCAGCCATGACCATCCAAGAGCCAGCACCTCCCGAGCCTTCCAGGGCTCCGCCTCTCAAGTCTCTTGAGCCTCCCAGGGCTCCTCCTCCTGAGCCTCCCAGGGCTCCTCCTCTCAAGTCTCTCAAGTCTTCCAGGGCTCCTCCTCCTGAGCCTCCCAGGGCTCCGCCTCTCAAGTCTCTCGAGCCTCCCAGGGCTCCTCCTCTCGAGCCTCCCGAGCCTCCCAGGGCTCCGCCTCTCAAGCCTCTCGAGTCTTCCAGGGCTCCTCTTGAGCCTCCCAGGGCTCCGCCTCCCGAGTCTTCCAGGGCTCCACCTCCCGAGACTCCCAGGGCTCCGCCTCCCAGGGCTCCGCCTCCCAGGGCTCTGCCTACCAAGCCTCCCAGGGCTCCCCCTTCAAGGGCTCCGCTTCCCGAGTCTCCCAGGGCTCTGCCTCCCGAGCCTCCCAGGGCTCTGCCTCCCAGGGTTCCGCCTCCCGAGCCTCCTAGGGCTCCGCCTCCCAAGCCTCGCAGGGCTCCCCCTTCAAGGGCTCCGCCTCCCGAGTCTCCCAGGGCTCCGCCTTCCAGGGCTCCGCCTACCGAGCCTCCCAGGGCTCCACCTCCCAGGTCTCCGCCTTCCGAGCCTCCCAGGGCTCCGCCTCCCATGGCTCCGCCCCTCGAGCCTCCCACGGCTCCACCTCACGGGCCTCCCACGGCTCCGCCTCCCGGGCCTTCCATGGCTCCGCCTTCAAAACCTTCCATGGCTCCGTCTTCCGGACCTCCCTGGGCTCCGCCTTCCACAGCACAGCCTTCCACTGCTCTGCTTTCCACAGCTCTGCCTTCCATGGCTCTGCCCCCTGAGCTTTCCACAGCTCTGCCTCCCAAGGCTCCGCCTCCCGAGCCTCCCAGGGCTCGGCCTCCCACGGCTCCGCCTCTCCAGCCTCTTAGGGCTTCGCCTCTAGAACCTTCCACGGCTCTGCCTTCCAGGGCTCCGCCCCTCGAGCCTCCCATGGCTTCAATTCCAGAGCCCTCCATGGCGCCCGCCTCCAGAGCCTTCCAGGTCTCTGCCTCTAGAGCCTCCTATGGGGCCGCCTCCCTTAGCTCCGCCTCTCGAGCCTCCCGAACCTCCCAGGGCTCCGCCTTCCAGGGCTCCGCCTCTAGGGCCTTTCACGGCTCTACCTCCCAGGGCTCCACCCCTCGAGCCTCCCATGGCTTCAATTCCTGAGACTTCCACGGCTCCGCCTCCTACGGCTCCATCTCCAGAGCCTTCCAGGGCTCCACCTCTAGAGCCTCCTATGAGCCACCTCCCTCAGCTCTGCCTCCCGAGCCTTCCATGGCTCGCCTCCTAGAGCCTCCTATGAGCCACCTCCCTCAGCTCCGCCTCCTGAGCCTCCCACTGCTACGCCTCCTGAGCCTCCCACTGCTCCGCCTCCTGAGCCTCCCATGGCTCCGCCTCCTGAGCCTCCCACGGCTCCGTCTCCTGAGCCTCCCACGGCTCCGTCTCCAGAGCCTTCCAGGGCTCCACCTCTAGAGCCTCCTACGGCTCTGTCTCCAGAGCCTTCCAGGGCTCCACCTCTAGAGCCTCCTACGGTGCCACCTCCCTCAGCTCCGCCTCCCGAGCCTTCCACGGCTCCGCCTCTATAGCCTCCTATGGCGCCACCTCCCTCAGCTCTGCCTCCTGAGCCTCCCACGGCCACGCCTCCTGAGCCTCCCAGGGCTCTGCCTCCTGAGCCTCCCACGGCTCCGCCTCCCTCGGCTCTGCCTCCAGAGCCTTCTATGGTCCTATGGTGCCACCTCCCTCAGCTCCGTCTCCATCGGCTCCGCCTCCTGAGCCCCCCATGGCTCCGCCTCCAGGGCCTTCCATGGTTCCGCCTCCCAGGCCTCCTGAACCTGCCCCTGTCCGGTGGCCTCCTCCCAGGCCTCCTGACCCTGTTCCTGACCTGTGGCCTCCTCCCAGGCCTCCTGACCCGGCCCCTGTCCTGTGGCCTCCTCCCAGGCCCCCTGACCCAGTCCCTGGCCTGTGGCCTCCTCCCAGGCCTCCTGACCCAGTCCCTGTCCTGTGGCCTCCTCCCAGGCCCCCTGACCCGGTCCCTGTCCTGTGGCCTCCTCCCAGGCCTCCTGACCCTGTTCCAGTCCTGTGGCCTCCTCCCAGGCCTCCTGACCCGGTCCCTGTCCTGTGGCCTCCTCCCAGGCCCCCTGACCCAGTCCCCGTCCTGTGGCCTCCTTCCAGGCCCCCTGACCCAGTCCCCATCCTGTGGACTGCCTGTTTGCCCCCGTGCCCCCTTGGACTGCCTATTTGCCCCCTGTGCCCCCTTGGACTGCCTGGTTGCCCCCTTGGACAATTCGTTTTTGTTTTTCTTGGGGGTTTTTTTGTTGTTGCTTTTTTGGAGCGTCTGGAATCCGCTTCTTAAAGCGGGGGCTCTGTCATGTTCTCTGTTGTCTTTTGTTTTTGTGCTGTTATTTTGAAGTTTAGTTTAGTTCCTGTTTCCTGTTTGGTTTTGTAGTCCTTTTGTAGTTTCATTTTATGATTGGTTTTCCCTGATTAGTTCTCATTCCCTGATTATTTCACCCAGGTGTTCCTTATTCCCTTGTTTGTTCCTTTCTGTATTTAAGTCCTTGGTTTCCCTGTCTCCTGTGTTAGTTCTTGCATGTTTTTGGTTTGCTCTGTGCCAGGTTTTCAGTGCTTTTCTTTGATTCTTAGTTTTCTTTGTTTAGTAAATAAGCGGTTGCATTTAGATCCTCTTTCTCTGCCTGCTATGTCACAATTAAATTAAACTGTCCTATTTGTACATTACTATGTCAGGAAATTTATAATGGAATAAGTCACATTTGACAACCGTTATAATCTAGATAAATGACAAATAACTACATTATTTGTCTGAATAAATTCTCCACCATTAAATTAGTAATACAACGTCTCGTTGTATCAGCTCTAATTTCTACTGTAGGGAATTAGCTATAATTAGATAATTATGATTAAGCATTATTAAGACCAGTTATTTTCTTGTTCTGGTACCTGGGTCTGTTGCCATGGTGAAAGTTCTGCCCTCTGCTGGCTAGGAGCTTTCTGTTGAAGGGTCTTGCATTGTGGCAATGCGGGGTGCCTTCTGGTGCCAGCTTTGGATTCTGGGTTTTGCAGTTCAGAATCACTGGGGTCTTACAAAACCTTTTGAGGAGGCCTTGTGTTTGTTAAAGGCCTTCTATGTCAGGTCACGCAGTTGTTGAATAGGCATTTTGTGGGGGCAGGCCCTAATGCCTAAATGGTGGCTTACAATAGGATGGAGGTTTCTGAGGAAAAGGCTCTTGAAGCTGGTGTCCTCCTCCATCCCGTTGGTTGCTGAGCTCAAGTAAGCTCGTCTGAGTCTGTGTTAATAGACATAGGGAGTTTCATGCTGGCCCTGTTTGGTGTCTAGGGCAGTGATCAGTCCAATTTCAGACTCTGGGTCTGAGAATTCTTCAAGGATGGCTTGTTTCAGCTGCTGGTAGTCTGATTAGATGTTTCCTGGCTGCCGAGCCAGAAAGCATTGCAACTCTGGGCTGGAAGTGATTCAGAGCAGATAGAGTGTATCTAGGTGGTTCACACTGGCCAAAGACTGCAGTTGAAAGTCAATGTCTCGCAGGTAAACATGGACGTCGTGGTTTCCTCGCGAGATTTGGTGAGAGCAAAGGGATGTTTCTAGCCATTCGGATGAGGTCTTTAAGCGTCACTACACATGTCGTTTCAAGGTTTGTCTGAATTAATCCTTTTCCTTGTCGCGGCTTTAGGGGCTTTCAGGAAACTGGCTGGTGCAGTGTTAAGCAGAGGGCTATGGCTCCTCCCTCTTTGTGCAGGATTGGGGAGTTTGCAGTGCTGGGGTGAAGTTCAGCAGGGTAACTTTTCTTTGTGAGGTCCATTTGCAGTTGGTAGGACTGTTTCAGTTCCTTTTGGACCATGTTAAGCTCCTTGTCGATGCTGCCGAATTGATGAGTCAGGGGTTGGACTTCATCTATGGCTGCACGCAGATGGCCTTCAAGGGTCTTAGCTTTAGCGTCTCTCTCTTTAAATTCCACATAGGCTGTTTTAACAGTCTATTTGTGTTAAACAATTCTTTCCAACTCCTGTCTGGTGGCTGTCTCCAGCTGCTCTCGGTTTTCAGCAGCTGTCAGAGCCTCCTGAAGGCTGGTGATCTCCTTCTGTTGCACCATTCTGTCTGGGTCCCTGCATCTGTGCTGTGCATTCTCTCGCTGAGTGGGGATTGGATTCCTGTGGAACTCTGTGATTTGCAACTTTAGTTCATTTACCTCCTGTCTTAGGTCCGTGTCCACTTGTGTTGCCGTCTCTCTGTTCCTTTCTCTGCCGTTGCAGGTCGTTCACTGCTTTGGGCTGAAAGATGTCCATCACACTGCTCTGCCAGGTCTTCAGAGGGTCTTGGCGGGCGGCAGGGTTGGATGTCTGAGGCATGCTGGCACACTTGTGGGAACAAGAGAGAGAAATGGCAAAGGCAAATGCAAGTTCGTACAGAGGTGCTAAGCTATCTGTGTGGGGGAATGGCTATGTAGGCCATGTAAGGTGTGGATAGCTGATGTGGGGCAGCTAGTAAGGCAGGGTGCTAAGAATATATGTTGGTGAACACAAAGGTTGGAATAAGGTTGGAGTATCTTTGTTGACGGGATGTAGCGGGGTCAGCTAATGACTGGGCAACATGTGTCATCAAACTATTACTCTAAACACTGATGGTTCTCTCAGGTTTGGTCACAATGAGGGTAACAAATAAATCAAAACTGAAAGTAAACAATAAGATTAAATCAGAAAGAGAAATGGAGAAAGAAGGGGTTTTCCTTATTTAGTTTAGGATAGGAGATATGGCTAAGCAGGTGTCACTGGTATGAGTGATGCTGCAGTAGATTCATAAATCCTAGAGGGGCTGTTAGCTAAGGGGCTGTTAGGGGCTGTTAGCTAAGCTAGCAGGGACATATCCAACACCTCAAGGTCAATAAATGGAAACAACAGTTGCTAGAACTCCAAGAGGGAAGATGGTGATGGTAAAATAAAATGTCCTTATAGCTCTAGGAAGCTAAAAGGAAAGGTCGATAAATTGATTTAGTTACATTTCAAATTTAACTAAAATTAAATTTAGCTTTTAAAACAAAGGTAAATAAATGAAATAAAACAAAATAGGGGAGGAATAAAATAAAACAAAAATTAACCCAATGGGGAAGGACCAACCTAATTGATGGAGAAGCAGATGAAAGCTCAAACAGAGGGTAAAACCAAGAGTGAGGAGGGGCGGAGAGAGAGGGGAGAGGTTTTAACGCATTACACCCACACCGTATCTAAGTGTTAGTCGGATGCTAACAGCTAACGGTTGATGAAAAGGGCTTTAACGTGTGTGCATGTAGGGCTGCTAAAGAGCTAGCTTTTGGCTACATGTGGTTCTGTTTGTTTACATAAAGGTCTGTGGCATGTTGTGCTGTTATCAGATTGATCCAGAAAAGCATGCTTGCACCTTCCAGGGTCATGCATTGCTAAGAGACCACTACACTCTCACAGCCCCACAAATGGAGCAGCATTTGAGTTGCTGTGAACTCGCAGATGCAACTCAAGCACAGTCAGTTATGACGTCGCATGCAACTCTTTCACACATCAAAACAGCACATTAACTTCACACACAATGGCGAATTACCAGTTAGCTAGGCTAGAATTACATCATTAATTTGACGCAATTGTTTCACATGAGCGGGTCAATACGAATACAATAATATGTAATACGCTCTGAGAAATGAAGAGCGTCGCTCACATCACCATTATTCACTGTAGTGAGATTTTTTCGTCACTCAGTTTAATTCATGCCGCTAATCTGAGATTTATTCTCAGAGAAGATTTACATCTGAAATTAGGATTTCTTTGTCAATATCAGGTTAATTTCTTATCGTACGATTTAAACATGCATTATAGCATTGAAAAACCTTCTACGTTCGCAGGAAACACATTCAAGCTATAGTTCAAACTGATTTGATCAGAAATGGGTATGCATGTATAAGATGTTAATAAAACTTATGGGACAAACACACAAGATTGATTACTCGGTTGTTTGCAAACAATGTTTAAAACTATGCTGTTTTCTACAAGGCACAAATCACAGCCATCATGTCTAGCTCGTAGCTCAACGTGGCGCTTGTGATCTCAATGGATTCAAGTTGAATCTTAATGCACAAATAAAACCTGCAGTTTGCAGCATGGAATTAACTCTCTAGTTCTTTGATCTAGACCCCTTTTTTTGTTTTATCCTGGAGATCTATTTGAGAAATTAATTTTAAATTGACTATGCTTTTGAAATTAGTTTAGTCAAGTCAAGTCAATTTTATTTGTATAGCGCCTTTCACAACACACATCGTTTCAAAGCAGCTTTATAGAAGATCATGAATTAACAGATGATAAAACTGTAATGTCTATAATATCGATGAATCATCATTGTGAAATTAGATAAAATATGATTGTTAATCGTGTTTAAAAATAAGTAATTAAATAATAATTGTATTATTATTATTATTCACAGAAGATTCCACACCATTACCTTATCTAAAGGTGGAGGATTACAGCCGGTAAGCTTTACCCCTCTGTCTTGCTTTCTTTTCCCTACTGCCTAGTTAGATGCTACTTCAGGTCATTTATTATATCTGTTTTATCTACATACTGGGCTGAAGAAAGGAATGGATGGGGGAGGAGTTTTTGTACAAAGTAAAGTATTAGCTTAGTTTGGAATGGAATACCAACATGTGTACTATTTGTGAACTGCGTGCCATTAAAAAAAAAAGTATTTGGAACATGATTCAGTACACAGCTATTAAAGGGATAGTTCACCCAAAAATGAAAATTCTCTTATCATTTATTTACTCTCGCTAATGCTATATTAGATGTGTATGACTTTCATTCTTTTGCAAAACAAAAATTAAGATTTTTAAAAGAACATTTCTGCTCTGTTGGTCATCACAATCCAACTGAATGGTGACCAGAACTTTTGCCCAAAAGGCAGTATAGAAGTAATCCATATGACTCCAGTGGTTAAATCCATATCTTCAGAAGCGATTAGACATGATAGGTGTGGGTGAAAAACAGATCAATATTTAAGTACTTTTTATACTGTAAATCTACACTTTCACATTCAGCCACCTACTGGTTGGTTGATACTAAAGGTGCATATAGATGGTAAAAAAAAAAAGGACTTAAATGTTGCTCCATTTCTCATCCACACCTATGTAATTTATTCATAAAACATTGATTTTACCATTGGAGTACCATTGATTTTACCATATGGATGACTTTTTTTTGCCTCTTTTATGTCATTTTTGGACGTTGTGAGTTCTGATCACCATTCATTTGCATTTTGAGGACCAACAGAGCTGAAATATTCTTCTAAAAATCTTAATTTGTGTTCTGCAGAAGAAATAAAGTCATACACATCTGGGATGGCATGAGGTTGAGTAAATGATGAGAGCATTTGCATTTTTGGGTAAACCATCCTTTTAACCTTTTAGAGAGGACTGTTACATTGCATAAATGAAGTCATGTGACAAGCAATTACATATTAGATGTTTAGTTCAGCAGGTGTTGTCCAGGTAATTGCGATCTTCATTTGAACAGTCCCGTTCAAGTCGATTTTTAAAATCTTTTACTCCATGCCAGGGGTGCTTATTACGTTGGTCACAACCACTGGTTGATATTGTTAACAGGCCAAAAGGAAAATATAGTAAAGAGAGAAACTACACAAACAAAAATAAACTTATAGATCATTTTCTATTTTCTTATTTTGGCACCCGCATTCAGTATGACTGACTGACAGGCGTACAGTGTTGATTTTAGGACATCATTATAGCTCAACATCAGTTCTCATCCATCAGACAGAACAGCATCAGACTAACAAGCTTCACGTCTCAGGAAAAACAGTCATGTCTAAGATCTCATACAATAAGGCATCAGACCTGACTGCCTAAGACCAAAAGGCATTGGATGAAACAACCTTAGACTAAAAAATCTCAGAAATATGGTATCATTTATTAAACAAGAATATACACACATATACACACACACACACACACACACACACACACACACACACACATCACACATGATAAATAAGCATGCACTGCTCCACACAATCAGTTTCTGTGCAAGGTTGTGTAGTCAAGTCAAAGCATGTACCTCTTGGAAAGTTATTTATACACAGTATATATATATATATATATATATATATATATATATATATATATATATATGTATTTATACACAGTGTATATATATATATATATATATATATATATATATATATATATATAAATAAATTATATATTTTTTTTATATGTGAGATTCACCAAGACATTGCTGGATTTAGCCTCCAGTAGAAACATTGAGAAGCTTAGTTCAAAGAATCTTGATCGTCGTCTTGATAACCACATCCAATTTTGGTTTTATAAATAGGATACACAAACCCTCGCACACACACATACTTTGAGTTTCCCAACAACTCAGGGAGATTCAGTTCTTTTGAGCCCCCTATACCTCAGCAATCTGGTAGAAGTAAGGAGCAAGATCCCAACAAGGACAATTTGAGGTACGTTCTTGGCATTTTAAGAAGTTGGTAAACAACAAAATGACATTTTCACATAAAGAAATTTGTTTTCGAATTAAGGAAAAAGAAAACAATCTAGCATCCATGATAAGTTGTTGGCTCCGCTTACACCAAACCTTACACCCCGAGGGCCAACCAAGAAAAGTTCAGGCTATTGTGATGCCAAATGCCCTACAAAGATCAAATAGAGGCAAGTCCCTTTATTATCATGATTGACAAGATCTTGGATCTTTTTTAATATAGATTACTTTGAGACATTTTAGATTAGTTATATGGAAATTTATATTTACATGAAATTTAAAATGAGTAACATCAAGTTCTGTTTTTGACTTTTAGCGCTTGCAATCTGAGATGCATCGTTCATTCATTGAATACGTAACTATGTTGAAGTGGACGAACAGCTAGCATGCATGCTACATTTGTTTCAAATCCAAATGAAGAACTGGATCCAACAGCAATAAAGTAAGTCCCTATTTTTACAAACTCTACATATTTGTTATAAAGCTGTCAAAATTAACATGTAATTTATAAAACATTTTTGCGATACACATTTACCAATTTTCAAATTACATTCTGACATTTTATTAATCTCTTTGTGCATGTTGAACACTGATTGGAGTAGGGCAGAAGCTATGCACTGAGTTTCATTAAACTGACGTGCACACCACAAACACACATAACAGCGATTAATGATTAAGTGATGAAGAAAGGACTTCTTCGGATCTTAACGCTGTTGCGAAGTGGATAACCATTATTAATATTGTGACGGATGAGCTTTTATTAAGAGATTTAAAGGGGAAAAAATTATAATTTTATTATCTTCCCTGAGGTCCTCTGATAATGTCAGTAAAGTTGTTTGCAACAAAAATGTTATAGTTTGGTAATAAGTTATCATTTTCCACTCTGTCTCTGGCCCTCTGACTCAAATGCTCAGGTTTGGCCTCAGAGGCTCCTTTAAACTTCAGTGTAAACGCCCACTGTTCTGTTCTGCCCCTCCAATTCAGCCATATTTGAAACTCAATCTGAAGAGAATAAGCAAGCTCTCCACAACATTATAAAACAAAATTTTCGGGGTTTACACATAATTCACATCTAATACATTGCCTCTGAATATATTAAACTGTTCACTCAAGCACATCAGAACCATAACTATTAAACAGTCATAACATGTTTATTAATGGTTTTGCTGTCAAATCCAAGTTTTTTTTAACTACCCCATTCCTCAATAACAGTTCATTTTGCAAAGCCTGATTTAAACACATACACAGCCCATAGCACGGTGAAACATGACGCACACATATAGGTGCACTGAGGTGCAGATCGCCAGAAAGGCATCCAAATGGTCAGAGACGTCCCGCTAATGCTTGTTTACATACACCAACAATTAAAAATAGCGCAGATGGGTGCAAGAAGAGTAAGACGCAGAGCAGCTGAATTAAGCCAAACGGAGTCTCCTTTTCTGAGTTGAACTTGACACTGCATCTTTTAAAAGCAGCGCGATAAACATGACAATGGTCTAATACATCTGTGTAATCCATGTTATATGCACAAAAACTTCAAAATAGTCCAGATGGGTCCCCTTTGGTGTTTAGGATTAGTTGGTTACAATAGCCCTGTCTCTTTCCCTCTCTGTTTACGAACTGAGTGCCAGTGGACAAGGCCTAGGGTGAGATGACTCATGTTGTGGGGTGTGTAAATACAACTGAGCAATGTCTCGTGACGTCACAAGCACATTTTTCAAAACAAGAAAAAGGTGGGAACTATAAAATGCTCATTTTAGACTGGGGAGGAAGTTTTGAGTTCTGAAATTCACAGAATGGTTTTATAGTACAGTTACCTCTTATATGTCTAAATATCATGGACAATTTTATTTTCCCTTTCATGACCGTTTTAATGCCCATTGCAATGAATACGCAAACTACAGAGTATTAGATATTTCAATACTAGATATTTCAATTTACTTTAGTGCATTTCTGTCTTTATACTTTGGAAGAATTTGTTTGGAAACTTTTATAAAATATTATTGTTCCATATTTATTTATTTTCTAAGAAGGAACTAAATGCATTTTGACAGGAAAATGTCAGCACTTTCGATAACGGTGATTATTGTCGATTAACTGTGAAAAATCATGTGATTTAAATGCAATAAAATACTTGACTGACCGCATTAATTTGTTTGAATGATTTGTTTTCTAAATTTTTACGTGTCTACCATTTCCCTCCGGTCATTGTCATGCTGCTCTCCATCGCCTTTTTGTCATTTAACTAAGATGGAGCAACATACTGATCATCCTCTACCACCAGTAACTGATGTATACACTCAAGCTTTAGACAACAAAGGACACAATCTAGAGTGTAACCAGTGTCCACCTGGCCTAAGTAATATCCCCTCACACTTTTTTACCTTACAAAATAACTCCCCTGGTCCTCTTGACCATGATTCAAACCAAAACAGATTTGGTGTTTACACAAAAAAAAATAACATATATAACACTGCTTTTTTTTAAAAAAAAGATGGAGATAAAGATTTAAACATTTTCTCACTCCCAGAATTCTTTCACAGATTGAAGACAGTATTTCTGAAAGCCATGGCCTGTTAGTGTTGGAGCATAAAACATTGTCTTCAGTAAATAAATCTCTCAAATTCGCTCTAGATATATTTCGAACTCCAAAGTGTGGCATCTCTTACTTCTCATTACCTCATCCTCTACCATTTCCACACTTGTCAGATTACCCATTGTCAATAGATAACATAAGGAAGCACCTTCACTCCAAGGCCAAAACTTGCCAAGAGAAGGATTAGCCAGAGGCCAAGTGAAACTGTGTCTTCAACCATTTCATGTTTACCAGCAGTCGGTAGATCCAGTCTCAAGGAAGGGGGAGTTGCTACAACACGGTGACCGGGGGGCAGCTGAAACTGCCTAAGGGAGACGCAGGTCCACTCGTAAGAAAATATACACAGGAGGAGTCCTCCGCTGAATTGCGGACCCATAGGGCTAGAGAGGAGTCATCCAGGGATCCGAATATATGGGATGTCCTGGGAGAGAAAGCGCAGTTTTATCTCGGCCGAGGGAAAGGGCGCTAGGTGCAAGCGATCCACCCGGCCAGTCCGTCAGCGTGTGTATCGAGTTCTACCAGATCGGAGGTGGTGAGGCATTCCAGCAGTGACTGCACACGCTCGTTGGTGAGACGTGCTAACATTGAGACTGAGTCTAACTCCATGCCGAGAAAAGAGATGCTCTGAACCGGGGCGAGCTTGCCCTTTTCCCAGTTGACCTGAAGCCCCAAACGGCTAAGGTGCCTGAGCACCTGGTCTCTGTTAGTGCATAGTAACTCTCGGGGGTGGGCCAGAATGAGCCAGTCGTCGAGGTAATTGAGTATGCGGATGCCGGCTTCTTGGAGCGGGGCTAGGGCTGCCTCTGCGACTTTCGTGAAGATGTGAGGGGACAGTGACATGCCGAAGGTGAGGACTTTGTACTGATACGCCTGGCCGTCGAACGCGAACCATAGGAAGGGTCGGTGTCGAGGCAGAATTGAGACGTGAAAGTACGCGTCCTTTAGGTCTACCGCTGCGAACCAATCTAGATGCCGAACGCAAGTTAAGATGTGTTTTTGCGTGAGCATTTTGCACGGGAGTTTGTGCAAAGCCCGGTTGAAAACTCGCAAGTACAAGATCGGTCATAAGCCACGACCTTTCTTGGGTACGATGAAGTAAGGTCTGTAGAAACACTTCTTCATCTCGGTTGGAGGGACAGGCTCTATCGTGTCTTTGAGTAAGAGACTAGCGATCTCCGTGCACAGGGATTTGTCATGTTCGCTGTGTACTGCGGAAAAGGGGATGCCCGCGAAGGGGGGTGGAGGCCTGGCAAACTGAATTGCGTAACCGAGTCGAATGGTCCGGGCCAGCCAGCGTGGGGGACTGTTGAGGTGTGGCGGCAGAGTGCCGTGAGAATGGCATTTGCGGGCCAGGTGACCCAGAGACAAAGGAAATAGCTCTTTTACTGAGAATGTGGGTACCGCAGCCCCATCTAGGGTACCGCAGCCCCGTCCTCCACCGGGAGACGGAGCGGTCTGCTTACCCGCTCCGAAGCTAACGTCTTTGTCCTTGGGTCGATCGTCTCAGAAGCACTTGGGAGACTTGCAGGTCCTCGAGGGGGTCCGTGAGACGGGGGGCGTCGATTTCCTGTGGGGTGGTTCGACGCTTGGGCTGAGAGCTGGGCCCGGGTTGAGGCAGAGCAGGGCGTTTCTTCACCGCAGGAGGACACCCTCGGCGAACAGACGGGGCATGGCCCACGGCGGCAGGTTTGAGATGGCCTCCGTCTGTTTGTTCACCACAGAGAACTGCTGGGTAAAGTCCTCGACGGTGTCACTGAAGAGGCCGAACTGGGAGACATGGGCGTTGAGGAAGCGCACTTTGTCGGTCTCATGCATCTCAACCAAGTTCAGCCACAGATGACGTTCCTGGACCACGAGTGTGGCCATCGCCTGCCCGAGTGACTGTGCTGTGACCTTTGTGGCTCTGAGGGTGAGGTCGGTCGCTGAGCGCAGTTCCTGCAGCACGTCGGGATCAGGGCTACCCCCGTGCAGATCTTTCAGTGCCATGGCCTGGTGGACTTGCAGGAGGGCCATGGCATGCAGGACAGAAGCGGTGTGTCCAGTGGCGCTGTAGGCTTTGGCAGTCAATGAAGACGTTGTCCTACAGGCCTTGGAGTGGAGTACAGGGCAACCCCACCAGGTGGTAGGGTTCTCGGGACACAGGTGGAGCGCAACAGCCCTATCCACTTGGCGAATCGCCGTGTACCCATGGGCCGCTCTGCCGTCTAGGGTAGCGAGAGCGGATGAGCGAATGGCTTTGTGACGTGTGGAGAGGGGTGCCCTCTATGCAGACGTCAGCTCATCATGCACCTCCAGGAAAAAGTGAGTGGCGCGGAGCCCCCAGGAACCAGTCATCCAACCGCGATGGCTGTGGGGAGGATGGAGGGTTCCAGTCCAACCCCACGCTGGCGGCGGCCCGGGCAAGCATATCAAACATCTGTGCGTCAGCCTCAGCCTGGGCGTGCTGGCCCGAAGGCGGCACCCCAGGGGAGTCATCAGTGTCAGATGCCGCGCTCTTCTATGCAGCGGCGAGCTCATCCACCTCGAGCTCTAGAGGATAGGCAGGCTGGCTGTGAGGCGAGCCCATTGCCTCGAACAGGGACGGGAGTCAGCGAGCGTGCCGGGGAGCAGGTGGTCCGAGGGGGGAGTGGTGGCTCAGTGGTTGATGCTCAGGGTTACTGACCAGAAGGTTGGGGGTTCAAGCCCCAGCACCACCAAGATGCCACTGTTGGGCCCTTGAGCAAGGCACTTAACTCCAGGTTGCTCCGGGGGGACTGTCCCTGTAAGTGCACTGTAAGTCGCTTTGGATAAAAGCGTCTGCCAAATGCATAAATGTAAATGTGTACCCGGCGGAGCTGCACCCGCTGCCGTCCCCAGATCGCCTCCCTTGCCAGCCGCATCATCCTCAATCCCGTGGGAAGAAGGAGGGGCGGCTGGAGTGGTGTGCTTTCTATTGAAAGCGAGCCGCGACCGCAACGTTGCCATGGTCATGCTCTTGCAGTGAGAACATGAACCATCCACAAATGCTGCCTCGGTGTGATCGTAACCCAGACACATGAGACAACAGCTGTGGCCGTCTGAAGCGGAGAGCACTCTACAGCATCCAGGAACTACACAGGGGCAGAAGGGCATCTTTATAAAGACGCGTCCTTAAAAGGACGTTCAATGCCAGCTGTGTATTTGCTCTTTTAGAGGAAAATACTCTTTCAGAGAAAATCACTCTTTTACAATAAACTCTTTTAGTTTTGCGCTGTTGAAGCGCCCAGGGGCAAATTGCACTGCCGTGCAGAGAAGGAGAAAGCCACTGAAGTGCGCCATAGATCCAACAGCAGGCAAGCGTCAGAGGAACAGGAACAGGTGTGTAACTCGCAGCTGACTGCATACACGACCATCGGCTCCGAAGAAAATTTCTGAATGAACTTGATGTATTTCTCCGCTTTTATACCTGTATGTCCGGGGACGGGGTATGCAAATACTGTCTGCCTAATTCTCATTGGCCTTTTTTCATAGATCAGAGGCCTAGTGTCGATTCTTCAACAGAATGTCAAAGTGAGCAACAGACGGGGAACTAGACTTAATATTATATATCTAGCACTTTGTATAAAATATATCACCCCAAAAAAATTTGCGAAACATTTAATCAGTAGTTGGCAAGTAATCATGCTTTGCTCAAGTTTTGGATCTTACCTTGTGTTGACCATGACATTTCAACAGTCATAGAACTGAATAAGGCTTCGCTGGAGGGGCTTTATCTAATTAGTTTAAGTGCTGCCTCTGTCCTGTTTCCAGTTTAGCATTGTGTGGTTTTGGAGAACATTCAGGATATATGTAATGTTTAATGTATTGGTTCATGTATTCCATGTCTTTTATTTAGAAAAGTTTAGTTCTTGTATCCCTAATCATGTGATTCCTGTTTCCCTCCATGTTCATGTGTCTTGTTTTCATTGGTTTATTGTTTAATTATCTTGTTTAGAGTTCTGTTTGTTCATTGGTTTATGTTTCCCCCATGTCTAGTATTTAAGCCCTAATGTTTACCATTGTCCTTTGTTAAGTATTGAATGTGAGTGTAGCTGTTTTAGTCAAGCCATGTTTTAGTCAACTGACTGTGTTTTAGACTGTGTCATTTTGATGATTCTCTGAAATCAGTTTATGTTTTAGGGCATCTATTTGTGAAATCACTATGTCCAAGCATACAGATCACAAATGTTATGAAAGAATTTGTTGAATGTGTACAGTGGTACACGTAGCTTGACTGTAAAATTAAAACTCCCATTTACAAGATGTTCAGTAAACACTGGCAATGAGCCTTATAAAAAGAGCAATTATTCACATTTGAACATATAGGCCTGAATTAATTTAGAGTTTTACAGCCCCTTGACAATTATCTTGCCAATATTTGATTTTATGAATCCGTCCTTTGTGTGAAATGTGGCCATTATTTTTATTTGATTTATTTTTCCACATGCTTGAAATCTATGTGTCTGTATGAAATATCTCAAGTGACAAACCATGACATACTTTTAAAGACTAATCAATGTGCAGCATTATAGTGACAATTTATTTATACATGAATATAACATCAGTTTCAAAAATATTTTTTATATTATTGGTTTGGTCTTTGTACAGTTTTACAGTATTTAATTTAAATGCTAATTTAGATTTTTGACATGTTCGCTTATTATAATATAATTGGATAAAATGTCCAGTTTGTTCTACAACTTTTTCACTAAAGTCTTTGTAGTCTCATTCGCATAACAGCCAAATGCGTGTCAGTCCTTTTTTAGAGTGTTTTAATATGGTTTTGTTACATATTGTGCAACCACATTCTATAAACAAACTGACAAACAAAAATGTTTAGGTCTCATAACCGCATTGTCAGTAAACATATTCTGTGTGAATGGAACTGTACTGGACAACTACTCTCATGTCGGAACTAGGGCTGGGCAATATGGCCACAGAAATTATATCTAGATGTTTTTCAGCTTATTAAAGATATGCTATATAATAAACTCCTTTAACATTACTTCTAATACACCTCCCACTTGGTTAGCTATTGAAATGGAAGACTGTGTTCCATATTTACCTGCAGCCCTAGTACTTTCACCAACACTGCTTGACAAATCAAAGGACGTTAAAAACCCAATCATACATAATTTATTTCGTATTTGGAAGCAAATCAAATCGTATTTTACTCACAAAACATTACCCCTTTCTTTACCAATTGCAAAATAAATCCATCCTTTGCCCCTTCTAACTTAGATCTGACGTTTTCTGATTGGAGGAAATTAGGATTATGTTGTATCCGTGACCTGTATACTGAGGGCAAATCTGCTTCCTTTGCACAACTACAGACAAAGTTCAAACTACATAACAATAGTTTCTTTAGATACCTACAGGTCAGAGACTATGTCCGAAAATTTATGCCAGGTTTCGAGACACAACCACAATCTATGCTAGATGAATGTTTCACTATACCCCCATATAAAGATACATTTATTTCTAATATATATATAACAAACTACAAAAAATGTCTTCATCCTCGTCCAACAAATATAAAGATAGTTGGGAGAAGGACATGGGTATCCATATTCCCGATGACATCTGGGAAGAAGCTCTGGAGTACATACACTCCTGCTCCAATAACACAAGACATTGTCTTATACGATTCAAAATTATACATAGGCTTCATTTTTCAAAGGTAAAGACCCACAGCATTTTCCCGAACGCTTCACCAAGCTGTGATAAATGTCAGTCCCTCAATGCGACACTTTTTTATGCTTTTTTTTCTTGTCCTAAAGTTGCCACTTACTGGTCTGATGTATTTAATATACTGTCAAGAATTTTTAAGACTACATTGTCACCGGAACCATTGTTGATTATCCTTGGCTCATCACAGTTTTTTAGAAATTTGACTTCAACCCAGCAGCGGTTCCTTTCCTACTCTCTCATTACTGCAAAAAAGTTACTTCTGATGTCATGGAAAGGGCCAGCGATACCCACTGACAAAATGTGGCTTCGGGATCTGTCCAATACCTTACATTTGGAAAAAATTAGATATTTGTTGAAGGATAATCTTTCAGGTTTTTATAAGATTTGGCAACCCTTTATAGACTTCTTACAATCAATATCTGTATAAATACTTATTTCCTTTCATTTACTTGTATAAATTCCTATTGTACTTCCTGCTACAAAACTGTATTCTACTTCCGCTCTGTTTGTTTTTGTTTTTATTTTGGTTTATATGTACAATAATACAAAAATATTTGAGCTTCTCTTATATTGTTGATTGAAAATTGTATAAGATATATATGCTCAATAAAAACTTTAAAACATAAAGATATACTATATAGTGATTTATATATATACTATCATTTAAACCAAACAGCAATTGTAGCCAAGTAGATAAAAAATGTTTAATGCACAAATAAAAAATTAAAAAATAATGAAGGCATGTTTCGCAAAGTTTTTACTGAATTAATAGGAATGATATTTCAATGTCATTTTGATGCCGGGGCCGGGTCGTGATTATACACATCTGGTCCCTTATCAGGCTAATCAAGCCTCCGAGAAGGATAGAGGCCGACTGTGGAGGATTGTGAGGGAGAGAGAGGTAGTTTACAGACATGTCCGTCGTGTGTGTGTTAGTCTTTTAAGTTTATCATTAAAAATATTATTTATATCGTCAAGCCGGTTCTTGCCTCCTCCTTTCCATTGACTGCGTTACACAACGGAGCAGCCGCGCCATCTGCCGGGGGACGAGGAGCCTGGCCGCCTGGAAGCGGACAACGGGCGCCGACCGCGAGGGGAGAAGGAGCTCCTAACCGACTGCCTGGAGCGGTCAGGGCCACTGCCAGGGGCGGAGGAGTCCCCTACCAGCCGCTGAAACGCGGCGGGGTCTGAGACTGTTGACCGCGAGCGGGGAGGTGCTCGCTGCAGACCGCCTGGAGCGGGAGAACCGCTGCCAGGGGCGGAGGAGACCCCTTCCGTCCGCCAGGGGCTGGAGGTCTGCCTCCGATCTGCCCGGAGAGGCACGGCTGTCGTCCGTTAGAGGGTGGAGGACTGGCCGAGGAACAAGCTATGGCGTATCGGAGAACTGGCGAGTAAGTGTTTTTTTCTCTCTCTCTCTCTCTCTCCTCTCTCTCTCTCACTGCCGCTCTGCGTTGGTCTTTTCCCTCTCATTTAAATTTTACAGTGTTTTTTTGGGGGGGTACTAAACTGTTACAGGAAGTACCCCCCCTATTTAGGTAGATGGGGATGACCTGCCGGCAGACGGGGCAAAAGGCACGCCCCTCCCCAGGGAAAGAGGGGGGGGATGTACATCATGCCGGGGGCTCCCCTGCCCGAGAGAACGAGGGAGGAATGTGACAGGGCGGAAGGCGGGGCCGGGTCGTGATTATACACACCCGGTCCCTTATCAGGCTAATCAAGCCTCCGAGAGGGACAAAGGCCGACTGCGGAGGATTGTGCAGGAGAGAGAGATAGTTTACGGACATGTCCGTCGTGTGTGTGTTTGTCTTTTAATATTATTTATATCGTCAAGCTGGTTCTCGCCTCCTTTCCATTGACTGCGTTACAAACATTTTTGAAAACAAGCTCACATTTCTGTAATGGAATATAATACTGAATTATTATTATATGGATTATTATGAGGGTTATATTTGTTTTGTACAATAATAATATATTTGGTCATATTTACATACACCTGGAGCTGGTTGGTTACCGCCAGGAGAGTGTTACGTCCAGCTTTCCCCCTTTCTTTGATGTTGGTGAATGTAGATACAGCGCGTTTGTTTGCCCTTCTTACTTATGTTCTCCAGCGTGTTCCATTAGTGGATTGGATGACTGTTTCACCCCTCAGTTAATCGGCGGTTATATGAATGCCATAAGCTTTTGCCTGTGAAGGGATGGGATATTTGGCGATTTGTCCTTTTCCGGATTCTCCCTCTCATTTCTAGCGATCATTGTCCTCTGCTGTCATAATTTTTTAAAATCTTGTAGCTTCTCTGCTGCCATGCTGTGGGAACGCCGTCATCTTTCAAATAGTAGAGGGGATTGTTGCTGTCTGGTTTCATTTGTTTATTTTTTATTTTGGGGTTGAGGCTCTCTTAATTACTGGAGAGCAAGCATTGTGGTTGCGCTGTGTGAGCTCTACCTCCCTCTTTGTCTGTATTGAGTTTCTTGTATTTTTTTCATTTTGAATATTTATTTATTGTGATACTTTTGTGATTACCCATCACTGTTGTCTGCTTCATGACTGAGCTGTATGAAACCCTCAAACTGTGATTTAAATTTAAGTGTTGATAGTTCATTTACTTTTGACTTCTTTTAGGAGCTGGGGTGGAAGGATCTTTGTATTCCTGTGGTGGGGGTGGTGGTGGTGGTCCTTTATTGTAGTACATTGGAAACTGAGAGCCGTCAGCCGCTGCATAGTACCACTGAGGCTATTTTTGAAGAAGTGACCTTTTAAATACATTTTGTACAAAAAAGCTTTGTATTTTCATATGATACCAACATTTTTTGCCAACCATTTCGTAATAAGAGAGTCGAACCTGTGTGACCTAGTAACAATTTTTGGGTGTGGGTAATATTTCCCTGGGTGAAATTCCCAAGGATGGCGTAGTCAAAATTCCAAAAAGTAAAAGAACTTGGGCTTGTGGTTAAAATCTGTACTGCTCCATCACACCATCAAGGTTGATTTGTGCACGTTGCAGATCGATGAAGGAGGGTGTTAGGGGTATAACAGTTATGACCCGGATCAGATAAGGAGAAAGAAAACCAGGAGTCAGAATTTCAATCAAAGAATCCAAAATTTACTGAAGAATAGTTTGCAGTGAAATTGGTACAGCCAGAGGCAAAGTCTCACGAGGAGATCTTAAGCTAACTCATACCTTACACAAAATTTTACATCAATTATACCATTTGCAAGGACGTATATTCTATTATTTAACTCCTGATTGGCTAACAGAGTATAAAGTCACAACATATAGATAGCTATAGCACATCAACATTAATCAGCGCAATTGTCGTCCTGGCCCGAGATTTACATCTGAAGTGACCTCGCAGATGGTCTCGGGCGTCTTCGAGTCTGCCTGCTGTGTCTCCCTGGGTTCAAAACCTGGGTAGAAGGTCAATACGCACACACGAAACACTGACGAACGACAGTGTTTCTCTGCGCACAAGGGAACCAGAGCACACATTTATCAGGTCATTTTAACCAAAACAGTGAGATAAGAAATATTCACCCCTCAGGCAAAGGAGAGGAAAGAAATAATAAGAGAAAATTTACACTTCTACTTATTCAAGTGCTATTACATAGGATTTTAAATCATATAATTAGTCATGGACAGGTAAAAATCAACCACAGAATACATCTGGAACATATGTTTAACATTCTCCCTGGTGTCTCATCTCAAGCTTATTCCCAAGACGACCTTCAAGTCAGCCTCCGTGCAGAACAGAGAGAGAGACTTCAAGGAATGTGCATGAAATCAAAAATTAACTCTTAACACACATATGATTCGAAGTATATTTCAGTTATGCATAAGAAAATAAAATTGATTATGTGCGAATGCATATAGTTAATTCATCACTTTATTAAAGAAGTTTAAGCAACAGAATATAGATACATAGTGATCAATACATCTTTATATATGCATCGATATAACTGAAGAGACAAGGGATTTCGACCCTCACCCTTCAAGGGAGAAGTAGATATTGTCCTTTAGCACTTTTGCACCAGGTTTGTTTGGGTGTAGGCCATCTGATTTAAACAGTTTTCTTTGACTCAGAAAAGACTGAAATTATCAGTGTAGTTCAGTCTTCTCATGTTGCAGGTTTTTTGCAGCCAAGTGTTTAAATTTAGCAACCAATCAATGGTTTTTCAGAATGTTCAGAAGTTCCTTATTTACCTCAGAAACTGTTGCTTGAGGAAGGCAGCAAGTAGTAGTAGCCCTGCGACCAATGTTTCTTATAATGGAGTCCCCCACTATCAGAACTCAATGCGTTGACTAGTGGCAGAACTAACCGATTAGTCAACTAACTTGTAATACAAATATTACATGCGACGTGAGAAGCAAAGTTCAGGGTTTGTAGGATGACTGAACTTGCTCTTCCACCGTGAATTAATTGTCATCCATTGGCATGCGTTTACGTTTACAAATGTCACCCTAAGAAACAATGATCTTAGGGCTTTGTTTTGCTTTTACCGCTAATACTGCCCACATAATGATACTTTATCTGAACCGTCCTGTAGGACGGAAGCGAAACGAGGCATGAGGAAAAGCTGGCTACTTCACTCCAACAAGTCGCGGCTTCTGAGTTTGTTTTGTACAAAAAAATACAGTTAAAAGTTTCTTTCACCATCACTTTGATCACCAGCTCAGAATTGTTGCTTTGTGTTGGTTTGTGGTGTGTGCGTCTCTGTGTCAGGTCACCCGGATACATCACAAAGGTTCTGTACTATTGCAACCAGAATGTAGATTTCACACAGAGCTGAATAGAATGCCAGAATCAAATGTCAAATGTCAATTTGATTTTGAAATGGTAATTTTGACAGCTCTAGTTTAGACACTTTAGAACTGCAGTTTTGTTCAACGTAAAAAATGCATTTGCAATCCAGCTCCATTTATACTGCTACACAAACTATGGCTCAACTACATTGATTTGAAATGGTACTACTCTGAACTGCTATTATTTTGCATTATACTGCAGATATACCAGTGTGAAATGCAGATATACTTCACTGAACTGTGGTAGTACTACACTGACCTGCAATTGTACTACAATGCCCTATATCAACACTGCAGTTAAAAGGAATTGTAAGTGCCATACAGTTTGTCATTGTGCAGTACAGCATCTTTGCACTTCACAAAACTGCACTTTTTACTACATAGATTGCAATAATACTGCAATCAAAAGAATTATTGAAAGGGACATGGTTCCTCGGTAGCTGCGAGTTCCATATTTGCAACAGGAGAAAGGCGACAGGTGGCTGGACGGATCAAAGCAGCAATGTTTGGGTTTACAAGACATTAGCCACGTCTTACATGACTGCTAATTACAGCATGCACTGTGCAAGATAACAATATTGTATCTTTTTGTGGCTGCTTCATGTCATTGACCATCTGACAGAGATATCTTTAAATAGGCAGTATTTAACTTTTATTTATTCAGTTCCATTAAGCACAGTCTGATCTGATCGATTCCTCCCATTACCTAGATAGTGCATCGAGTGAGCAATTTCACATTATGGCAGAGTTATATTCTATCTTATATATTATTCTATTCTATCTCTATCTTATAGAGAAAAAGCACACTAGAAATACAAGTCATTTTATTTAGTAAATTTTCTTAGTTTTATGAGCTATCACTTACACTAAACATGGAATACAATACAAAATTGCCTCATTCAGATATAGGATACATATTTTCACTCTGTACTGAGCTGAAGCAGTTGTGCATTGTTGCGTTTGTACTGTCACCTTTAAATACTGACAAACATTTATTGATAAAAAAACTGCAAATTGGTATATGAAACAATTGATACTTTTTACCATGATTTATACTGGGATTGGGGAGATTAAAAAAAATAGGTCCATGATGCACCTGAACATTATCTAAAATTACTGCACTGCTTTTTTTAAATATAATTGCACAAGGCCTTTTTGCAATGGTGTGCAGACAATAATTCCACAAGTTAAATGCTAAACCTTTTACAAATCATAGTATTCTGAAGAGACTAATAAACCGCTGCATTGCAACTCCATGCACATGTCAATACTAGCATTTGCTGACTCATATCAGGTTTGATTTTAATGTAAGTGATTTTTTCATTTGAATATCTAAGTTTTGTGCTACATTATTAAGCTTAATACCTCACTGTGGACTGTGTTTGATGCATATCTTTTTCAGTACATATTTCAATGTTCTTTATTCCCAAAAAATAAAAATAAAAATTACATTTGTGAACCCTTGCAGTTTACTGAATATTACAAATGGTTACCTTGCACATCCCAAAATTAGACACCTCCCAAGGCTTGAGGTCCATTGTTAAGAAGCTTCTACAAATCATCCAAGAGAAGTGGATGTCCTTTAGATCAAAATATAAGCAAATTCTTTATTGCCTTCCCACATTTTTTCAGTGTTTACCAAATTTAAACATTCTAAAGCTGAAGCACAGAGCATGAAAGTGCCTTTAATGGAAGTAATGCAGGTGGACACCTCCAAGGGTCACTGACTACCTAAGAGAACTACATTTGTGAGACTGCAGAACTGTGCAGGTGGTGAGCAACACTGGAGCTCCTCCATTTCTCTTCACTTTCTGTACCTCAGACTTTAAAATTAATACAAAGTCATGCTGTTGTAGGTAGTATTAAAAGTGGGCAGGAGAATAAGTATAGGAATGGTACGGATTGCTTTGTCACAACGCATGTTCATGAAATGCATGGATTCAGCCATTGCACATGCGTCCCATTCAAATTTTACATGAGAAATGTCTTGACAACGTGAACAGCACTAATGAGGGAAAGAAAAATCAACTGCTGCCCAGCACTAGCATCAGTTATAAGACTTTACACATCTACACACCAACACCCTTACTAACATTTTTAACTGTAACAGAATTTTTCATTACAACTGTGTAAGTTGTAGCTAAGAAAACGGCAAATAGCATGGATGTTGGAAACAAGTCATGGGTATGTAAGAACTTTGAATTGGATTAAACTGAAAAATAAGATGTAATCAAATGATTGACGATTGTGTGTAATGTTATTTTTTATATTATTATCTGTATAATTGTTTTCAACATCTGAAGTACCATATTTTGTTGTGGATGTCCCAATGTGGATACTAAATTTGTATTTTTCAGAACGCTCAATAAAATAGTCAAATTATATTTTGGTTGCATTTGAGGACAAAAATTGTTTTCATTGACTGTGTAAAATAGGCACATAATATCGGAATTTTGCCTAAAACAGGCAAAATCGAAATGGTATCATGGCAGACTTTGAAGTATCAATCGATACAAGATCATATCATGATGAAACGTCCGATTTACACCCTTAAATAACACAGAGTGCCACCTTGATCGTTTTGGTTGAATAGATTACATGAATGCTTTCCATGACAACAAATAGGGAAGTTTAAATTTGCAACAGTGACTGTGCTGCTGTATTAGCTGTTGAGATTGCAGAGTTGATTGTGGAAGAGATGGACACAAAGTTTCAAACACATCTGATAATACACCGTCCGACAATAATGTGCTGCGAAATATTCAAAAACAAACAAGAAGATTCTATATTTATCTGAACAACAGGATTCAATGTATCCGCCAGTCCACCTCAGTTCTGAAGTATTTATAATACATTTGATTAGTGAGCTACTTTCATTAATGCAGTGCATTGCACTTAAATCAAACAAATCAAAAGACAACAATGGAAAAGAATGGAAACAACTGTCAAACTCACTGTGAACATGGACAACATGACTTTCATAAAGAATATAAAAAAACAAAATGCATGTATTCTATGTATGAATAAAATTACATGTTTATTTAGATACAGTATGAACAGGCTGGTCAACTAGAATCCTCAACAAACAACACCATGGTCAAAGCCTGGGTTATATATATTTAATATAAACACACACAAAAAATACAGAGAAAATAAAAATACAACAATTAACAAATAAAGAGAGAAAAGAAGAAAACAACAATTCCAAAAAGGATAGAATTTAGACCATTATCATGTTTCTCTCCGCATGTACACTAAGAGCCTTCCAGAAAAGACAGGCACTTGTCCCATTTCTTAACATATACATCTAATCCACCAAGCTGCTTGAATTACATCTTTTCAAATGCCACCACCTTATCCAATTCAGTGAACCAATCTTGAAATGAGGGAGCGCCATTTGTTTACATACTCTAAGAGTTATCTGTCTGCCAGGCCTGGGTATCTCAGCAATTATTGACACTGACCACCAGGTCAGAGTCGCGAGTTCGAATCCAGGGTGTACTGAGTGACTCCAGCCAGGTCTCCTAAGCAACCAAATTGTCCTGGTTGCTAGGGAGGGAAGAGTCACATGGGGTAACCTGATCGTTGTCGCGATTAGTAGTCCTCGCTCTCAATTGGGCCTGTGGTAAGTTGTGCGTGGATCGCGGAGAATAGCACGAGGCTCCATGTGCTGTGAGTCTCCGTGGTGTCATGCTCAGCAAGCCATGTTATAAGATGCGTGGATTGACTGTCTCAGAAGTGGAGGCATCTGAGACTTGTCCTCTGCTACCCGGATTGAGGTGAGTAACCAGGCATGCCAAATTTGGGAGAAGGTGGAGAAAAAAAAAAGAATTATCTGTCTGCCAATCATTAAACTAGTTTGAACCCAGCTTTTTAACCGCCCCATCACCCAATATACATAGTCTAGGGCAGAAAGAAATTTGAGTGACTAAAGCCTCACAAATAAAATTCTGGTCTCTTACCCAGAATTCTTGAATCTTAGTGCAGAACTACAGAGCATGTGCTATGTCTCCATCCACCAACTAGCATCATTAGCAGGTAGGTGTGTTTTTTAAACAAAGCATAAACAATCTAGAGGGAGTCCAAACTGATTAAAATGTTACCCTTGCATCCCCATCACCAATACTATGAATAAAAAAGGAATAATATACTGACACTTCATGTCCCTTCCCAAAGGCTGTGAGCACCAGAGGGTGTCTGCAGCTTTAGGGGGCTGTGTACTACTCACCAAAAATAGTACAAATTAGATGGCGCAAATGTAAATACCTGTAAAATTGAGACCTATAAATACCAAATTTCTGTTCAAATTATCTCAAAGCTCTGTTTTCATAAATGTCACCATGTTTAGGAACACCCAACTCCAACCATTCTTTCCAGTGAAATGGGGACTTGTTAATTCAGAATTTGCTCTGTTTCTGGTATTGGCATCATTTATTTGGGTTATTGACCCAAGGTTGTTTCTACCCTGTTCCACTCACAGCTTATTTACTTTCCAGTCCTTCTCTCCACCTCCATTTTATTTGGAAGAGAGTGAGAGTTGCATTTGCTGTGCCTTGTTAGAGGTTTGCAAGTTTATCTTGTGATCGTACTAGCCAGTAGGAGATGCTAGAACAGCTGTTTGTATGGTTTGGTGGCTGTAACAGAGGGTTTTTATTCACTAAGTAGAGGCTGTCTCATTGGCTTGTGGATGCAATTTAGAGTATTTATGAGCTGCACAATTAGCCTTTGCCTATGAATATTCAGGCTTCTTCTACAAGGAGTGTGGCATCGTCATGGAGTTTGGCCAGAGGTGCATCCTTGGAAGACACTTTTATGACAGCAAGCTGGGGCTCTCTACATATTTTTGTCAGATTTTATAGTTTGGACAAGGGTTTAACTCCTGCTTCCCATGTTTTGTCTGCTGGAACAGGGATGACTTTATAATTCCTGTATGTGTAGTCCGATTGTGCACCACTATACGCTTGCCACACGTGCTGATACAGTTGGCAGCTATTGGTCATGGCTTCTAAATCTCTTGCACAAAATCAGACAATTATGTGGAGTTTGTGATGTAGCTCCATATTGGGTGTAACTTAAACTTAAGCCATGTGGCAATACATTGGATTTATTGTATATCAGACATCGTGACCACATGCTTATTCCCAATGCATCAGCTCTGACGCAGTGTCTCGGTCCCTACTTAGGGTTACATACATAACATAGACAACTGTTAATAATATGACTGACATGTAAAGGTCTGTAGACCTTGTGGCAAGGTGAGCAAGAGACAGACACAGTGGGTGTGGCGTTAAGCCTCAGAGAGTAATTTATTGGAAATAATAATAAACATAAAATGTTCAGAATGGGAAAATAAAGTGTCAAAGGGCGATAAGTTTCCAAAAGAAAGGGGGATCTGGCATACTCGCTGTGAAACGGGGCTCAGTACAAGTCAGGGAAGTGTCCAGGTGTGAGCAGAGTGGTTGATGGCCTGTCTTCCCATGTCAGCGGCAGGTGTGAGGGGAAGGTATCAACGTGTGCTATCCTTGACTCATCTAATTTAGCCAGATCCCTCCCTGCTCTGTTCCTGGGCCTGAGAGGATACCAGTGTGTTGCACACATGGATAATAGAAGCCAGCTCATCGAGAAGAGGTGTGCTCTGAGATTAAATTGAAGCGGTGACAAGTCTAAATGCATATCAAGTGTGCCTCATCGGCTAAACGAGGCTTATTAACTATGCACCTCTGCTCTCTCCTGCCCACACCTGTCATGAGCCTGGCTGAAGTACAGCCCTCAGAGCCAGGCGATGATGACGAGATGACGAGTTCGTTCTGTCACATTCTCTTCATCTGGATAGTTTACTCGCAGATCTTAGCTTGATCTAAGCATACTCGTAACCAATCACAGTTTCTTCTTTTTCATACCCCTCTGGTATTCTGTCAGGTCTGCAGGTGTAGATAAAATTAGCTGTGAGTAATTCTCCACAGTTTAATGTCACAATTGCTTTGCTTTCTTTTATGGTACAAGCTTAAGTGAGCTGTTACGTTTCAGTCAATGGATACCAGTGATATTTAAGGAGGGGAGTAGTCCTCCACAATTGACTGCAAAATCTGTTATGGGATTCTCACTTTTCACAATCAATTGAATTCTTCAAATATAAACATCCCACATGTGGAGGAATTCCCTACCATTTCCCTTCCTGGACCTGCGAAGAGACTGATCTCCCGAAGCGGTATTACCTTCAGGGGCACATCATTGCATACTGCCAATCATGTTAGTTGCTTCACCCCTCTATTCTCATGCCGGTTTTGGGGGTCCAGAGCAGGAGATGCTTCACTTTCTCCACTGCCATGGTTTACCTGGCTTCATATGCCTTTGTTCCACCTTTTCCCACAATCTCCACCACTGTGGTGGGGTGATTGAAAACAAACACACATAGGTGTGGTATCAGGACTTGGAAAGGTGAACATATTTAATAAAATGGACATAAAATAGTAAAACAGGGAAAAAATCTGGTTCTTACCCTGTTAAAATGATTTGCTGATCATCCATATATTCCATAGAAATTCATATGATCTGGCACTGGGAGACATAATGCAGCCTAATTACACAGTGTAAAAAAAAATTTTGGTTTCCTGTGTATGATTATGCCTCAAAAGGATAGAAAATGGCTATTATTCCCCTCAAACTTTGCTATTGTGACCAGGACAGTGATATTTTTACATTTACCTATTTTCCAGAACATTCCAGATAGATTCAGTGCTGAGTAAACTTGGAGTAACTTCTAGAACTTTCTTGAACTTTCCAGTAACATAAATAGTAATACAGGGGTCTTAAGCCCACCAGTTCAGTTTAGTTCCAGCTGTCTAAGTGGCTACATATCTGCTTTTTTCTGAGATGGCATCAAGAGGCTGCAAGCATCTGGCAGATGCATTTTGCTATGTCTATGGCCAATTTATCAAGACAAGAGCGAAATAGTACTCTGTGAAAGCGTCTTCAAAGAAGTACGAGGCCTACATGGCATATTTTAATCTCATTAGTCATGTGTGAAATAAGTGTATTTTTGTAGGATTGTATAGTGGGGTAGAGAGAGCCATGAAGTTTGCTATCCCAAGAATTTTGCGGGAACCCACTGACCATTCAAGCAACTGCTACTTCTGCATGGTGCACCTGCTATCACGTATTCGGACCTTCCTTCATCCATTGCCCAGGTGCCACACTGCCATGAGGTCCCCTTACCCACTCCTCTGGAGAGAGAGCAGCCATCTTTATAAAAGAGCAGCAAGTCAGAGAGCGAGGAAGATGTTGTAGATCCAGATGACAAATTCACAGGTGGAGCTGAGGAGAGAAACCCATACTACCTAACCAAAAAGACCTCAGCGACTTGATTAGATATCTTTGTCTCACCAAGTCCAATGCTGAACTTTTGACATCTAGGCACAAGCAGTGGAAATTCTTGGATGAAACTGTGCAAGTCGCAGATCAGAGGAAGCGTCACCAAACTTTTTCCAGCTTCTTCACATCAAGATGGGCTCTGCTTCTGCCACAATGTGACCAGTCTGTTCGAGGCAATTGGAATTGCCTGTAACCAGAATGAGTGGCGCCTATACATTTACAGCTCATCCAGGAGCGTCAAAGCCGTGAGGCACCATAATGGTAACAAGTACCCGTTTCATCCCCTGGCTAACTTGGTGCACCTCAAAGAGGATTACAACAGCATCAAGACCTTGCTGGACTCCTTGAAGTATAATGAGTACATTTGGGGGCAGATTCGTGAAAGTGATTTACAGTATAAAAGAAAATCTCGAAAAACTACTCCTAAATCCTTTGTAGTCATTTTTGTATTACCGTAATTTCCGGACTAATGAGCGCACCTGAATATAAGCCGCACCCACTGAATTAAAAAATAAATAATATTTTGAACATAAATAAGCCTCACATGTCTATAAGCCGCAGGTGCCTATCGGTACATTGAAACAAATTAACTTTACACAGGCTTTAACGAAACACGGCTTGTAAAAAAAATAAATAGGCTTTAACGAAACACGGCTTGTAACAAAAATAAATAGGCTTTAACGAAACACGGTGTGGCAGCAGGGGCGTGGTCAAGCGCCCGTCCGGGAGAGAAAAGCGGTAAGGGCGCTTACACCTCAGCTAAATTATGTCTAACACCTGTGTCTAATTTCAGTAAGCATGGGGAGAGCGGCATAAAAAGGCAGCAGCCACAGAGCCGAGAGAGAGAGAGAGAGAGAGAGAGAGAGAGTGTGAGTGAGTGAGTGAGTGAGTGAGTGAGTGAGTGAGTCTAGTGTTGGCGCATAGAAGACCAAGAATTGAGAAACTTTATAAAATTTGTTGTAAACATTGCTGTGGCCATTAAAAGCCTTACCTGGAACGTCAAGTGCCCTGCTGAAAACTGTCACACTGGTGGACACGTGAAGCAGGGCACTTGACGTTCCAGGTAAGGCTTTTAATGGCCCTTACCGCTTTTCTCTCCCGGGCGGGCGCTTGATCACGCCCCCGCTGCCACACACGGCTTGTAACAAAAAATAAAAAATTTGCAGTAAACCGTAGCCTACCAAGAAAGTCATTGGTCACTATCTTCCTCCTCCTGTGCACTGAAACCACTGAAGTCATCTCCTTCGGTGTCGGAGTTGAATAGCCTCAGCTTTAGTTGTCTTTTTGCACTGAGTCAATTCCTCACGCTGCTGTTTCCAACGTTATCGTCGACTCATTAAGACCAAGCTCCCGTGCAGCAATTCTATTTCCTTTTCCAACAGCCAGATCAATCGTCTTCAACTTGAAAGCTGCATCATATGCATTTCTCTGTGTCTTTGCCATGATTAGGGTCACAAAATGACTACCGTAATCAGAATGATGGGAAGTTTGAGCGCGCTCGATTTAATCTAAACAGTAAACAAAAAAGTTGTTTGACCTTAACCCGTTAGGCAATTTCATTGGTCTAATGAAAGCTTCACGCCGGCAAAAAACTGAGCACGTCACAGAATGTTTTTTTTTTTTTTTAAATAAAATTTTAAAGCGGGAAAAATCCATATATTAGCCGCGTCATTGTTTAAGCCGCGAGGTTCAAAGCGTGGGAAAAAAGTTGCGGCTTATAGTCCGGAAATTATGGTACTTTAGTATAAGTACATGTTACTTTGGATTCGAATGTTGTTTTTCTTACTTTATGTGAACGAAAAGACACAACTTCGCCCATTTTCTTTTTGGAAATAGGTACATTTCAAAATATCATTGTCCTGGTCACAAAAGCAATGTTTGTGGGGAATAATAGCCATTTTCTACACTTTTGAGGCATAAACAATTAGGAAATAACACTTACTACCCAGGAACAAAAATTGTGTTACATAGTGTTATACGTGGTTTCAGATTGAGGATTTGCAGAATGTTCAAGTAAGGTGCAGACCCGCTTACTTTCTCTAGCAGTTCAGCTTTTTTTTTTATTTTGTCATTAACTATTTTTATTGATTCCACACTCAAATCAACACAAATAGCACATGAAAACACTAAATCAACTTTCAGCTAAATCTGGTTCAGAATTAAATCTGAGTGCTCAGGATCTCACAGACATAACTCTGAACCCTCGACCAAAATTCTTGAATCTTAGCACAATGCCAAAAAACTTGGGCTATGACCAATCCTCTGATTGAGGACTTGTTAATACATATTTAGGGTTTAATCAAATACTTGCGGCAATGTTCAAATAAATGTCTGAATTGAGCATGCGGAAACCCTTGTCCACACTAACTGTGTGTGAGATAACGGGATGTGTCTTCTCCGGGCAGCTTGGTAGAAAGACATTGCAATGTCAAGATAGGGGTGAGTGGTTCTCTGAGTTACTGTAGACTTTGTCAGTTCAAACCAGTCTAGCCATTCTCTGTTGACCTCTCTCATCAACAAGGCATTTCCGTCCACAGAACTGCCACTCAATGGATGTTTTTGGATTTTGGCACCATTCTGAGTCAATTCTAGAGAATGTTGTGCGTGAAAATCAGATCAGCAGTTACAGAAATACTCAAACCAGCCCATCTGGCACAACAATCACGCCACGGACCAAATCACTGAGATTTTTTTCTTCCCCATTCTGATGGTTGATGTGAACATTAACTGAAGCTCCTGACCCATATCTACATGTTTTATGCACCAAACTGCTGCCACATGATTGGCTGATTAGATAATTGCATGGATGAATGTTGGTGCAAGATGGGCTAGTTAGAAATTTTCTGTAACTGCTGATCACCTGGGATTTTCACACACAACGGTCTCTAGAGTTAACTCAAAATGGTTCCAAAAACAAAAAACATCCAGTGAGCAGCAGTTCTGTGGACGGAAATGCCTTGTTGATGAGAGAGGTCAACAGAGAAAGGCCAGACTGGTTCGAACTGACAAAGTCTACGGTAACTCAGATAACCACTCTGTACAATTGTGGTAAGAAGAATAGCATCTCAGAATGCTATTCTGAGATGTGGGTTGGCGCTGTTTTGGTGTAACGAGGGGGAGCTACACAATATTAGGAAGGTGGTTTTAATGTTGTGGCTGATCAGTGTAGTGTTGAAGTCAGTAGTTTACATACACTTACGTCAAAGTCATTAAAACTCCTTTTCTAACCACTCCACAGATGTATTATTAGCAAACTATAGTTTTTGCAAGTTGTTTAGGACATATACTTTGTGCATGACACAAGTAATTTTTCCAACAATTGTTTACAGACAGATTGTTCCACATTTAATGGACTATATCATAATTCCAGTGAGTCAGAAGTTTACATACACTAAGTTAACTGTGCCTTTAAGCAGCTTGGGAAATTCCAGAAAATTATGTCAAGCCTTTAGACAGTTAGCCAATTAGCTTCTGATAGGAGGAGTTCAAACTCAGTGCCTCTTTGCTTGGCAAATCATGGGAAAATCAAAATAAATCAGCTAAGACCTCAGAAAAAAAATTGTGGATCTCCACAAGTCTGGTTCATCCTTGGGAGCAATTTCCAAATGCCTGAAGGTACCATGTTCATCTGTACAAACAATAGTACACAAGTATAAACACCATGAGACACATTCTGTCCCCGAGATATCAACGTAGTTTGTTGCGAAAAGTGACAAATCAATTCCAGAACAACAGCAAAGGACCTTGTGAAGATGCTGGAGGAAATAGGTAGACAAGTAGGGTGATGGGGGCGTGGTTGTGTGTCTGTTTGTGGGAGAGAGGGTGTGGTGTGGCTCATCAAGCTGGTTGACATTATTTCTAACAGCTGTTTCTTGTTACATACATTGATAGCAGGGAGAGGCCTATAAAGCAGCCAAAACACACCAGAGAGGGAGAGAGAGAGAACAAGTGTGCAGTGTTGGCATTGGTTTATATTGAGTGTTTAATCCATCAAGTATTGTGAATAAGTTTATGTTTATTTTGAGAGTGAATCATTGAGAGTGAAAAGACAGCAAACAGTATATACGCTGCACACCAAAGAAAGAGAATAAATATCTGACCTTAAGTGTGTCACTGCTACCCATCTCCTCATTTTCCACACATGAACCCTGACATGGTGTCACACTGGTGCAGAAACCCGGGATTTGAGGAGATAAGTCTTCATGGAGTCCTCAAGCTGCGGCTAGAGCTGGAGCAGCGTTTTCAACTCCTGCCCAGGACCAAGTGGAGGACTGACAGGCGTTCCGTCACCCTTGTGAAAATGCTGCCGGCTGATGATCCATAAGCCTACCTCAATCTTTTTGAGTAGATGGCTGAGGTGTGGGGATGGCCACCTGATCAGTGGTGGCCCGACTGTTGCCATTTCTCTCTGGGGAAGCGCAGCTTGCAGCGCAAAATCTCCCCGCAGCCAACCTCCTCGTCAACGATGACTTGAAGAGAGCCTTTCTACAGCGTGTTGGCCAGACCGCCGAGCAGATCCGACAGCACTTCTTAAGCTAAATTACTCACTTAGTGGAAAGGGGTAACGGCGAGTCGGAGATCTTGATTATGAGGTTAAGCAAATTGATAGGGGTGGAGCACATCAAATTTACCACCTCAATCTCCTAAAATCGAGGGAGACAGTCCCTATGGCCTTAGCGACTGTAGTACTCGAGAGGGCAGAGCTCAGACCGGAGGTGACTCTCAAACAAAATTAATTTACCCCAGTCCCATATGGAGACCACCTCTCATTGTTGCAGCTAACAGAGGTAACCAAGTTGCAAGCGGAATAGTGTTCTCGCCTCTCCCCAGTCGCACAAACCTCATAGAGCACCATATCGAGACCACCATTAGGTCATTAGGGAAGAATTAGAGGCAATGCTCGATATGGGTGTAATAAAAGTGTCACATAGCAACTGGGCCAGCCCTGTGGTTCTGGTACCTAAGAGTGACAGGACGGTACGGTTCTATGTAGACTACCGAAAAGTGAGCGCAGAGTTTGATGCATACCCAATGCCCCAGATTGATGAATTGAATTGGTTAAGAATAGCCATGGCCTGTGTATCGGTCTCAGCATTTTCAAGTGCCACAGGGAACTTGATTGATGCTGAACTGGTAATACCATCTCAATTGTTTAAGTTGCTAAGGGGGTTCCAAAGGTCACAGCACCTTGAAATTTGAGATCCTTGACTGTCAGGGCCCCCTGAATCGGCCCCCCAAATTCTCTAGAACCTTCCTGAGTGTAAATCCCAACCCTTGCTCTAGTTGTCTCTAATCTAATTCAAGAGGCTCTGTTAAGCTTTGAGTGCAAGAGGCCTGTGTAGGAGAATATTCCATAAATTCGAAAACAGTCTTTCCTTTTTCTAGAGTCTTGTGCTCTCGATATGTCTTTCGATGGACATCGGACTACCACTGTGTGAAATTTGGGGTCTGTGGGACCTCTGGGCACTCTGCCAGGGTGCAGCCCAAGAGCAACTTATTCCATTCATTTCTATAGGTGGACACCCCTCAGAAAGCTCCAAATGACTCCAATTTGAAATCTTTAGTTTCTCAGGGGCCACTTAGACAGTGTGCAAAGTTTGAGGTCTGAGTGAGTTCATTAAGTGGTTAATTGGCTGACTTGTGAATGAAAAGTTAGTTATTTTTTCTAGAATATTTTTCTTTTTAGTACTTTTTTTAAATGTACTTCCCAAACTCTGAGGGACATGGATTTTGAATATGTTGTTTTTAAGGGCCTTACGATGAAGCATTCGAAGCCCCCAGGTCTTAGCTCCAAATTTAAGGTTATTCTCACCAGTTCACATAGGAATTGCCCACATGCAATCTATTTCAAGGCCACCAAGTGGGTGGTCTGTAGACAGTAATTTTTCATGCAAAATCTAAATTTTCAAGACTTGTGGGTTATATAAATGTGTTCAATGGGAAGCCCTGAGCACCTTGCATGTGGTGTAATCCCAAAAATCATCCTAACAACTATAAATTATCTGATGAATGTACTGGTGCATTTAGGCCTCTCAGGCAGTCTGTCTCATAGGATTCTATGACAGGCAGAGAGATCTATTGAAAATAATGAAAACATTTTGTTTGCCTCCTAGGCCTTAGTCCTCTTACTATGTCGATAAGGGCTACTTGACATGTCAGTGTTGCCCCCCCCGACCTGGTGGGTGTCAAGGGGTTGTGTGTATTCTTAGATCCTATATGCAGAAACAATGAGGCAGAAACTTTAGTTTGTGTTCAGCTCGACTGCAGTATTTATTCTGCAGCGTTTGCCTCCTAAGGGTTTTAAGTTCCTCCCAAGCGCTATGCGCCACCTAATGACCTCTTTAAGTATCGCCCCACCACAGTAACAAGTACACTATAATGAAATTGGCATTTTAGTAATCATTTAAGATGCAATATTACAAAAAAATTATATGGGTGTCTATTTTAAAACACATTGTTTATTTTAGCAATAACCTAATGAACTGTACTATTGCAATGACTTTTTAACATCTCTTATTGCCTAACTGTAAATGCATTTTTCTTTAACCCTTTACATCAGCATAAGACATTTGGGGTCCGTGGGACCTCTGGACGCTCTGCCAGGGCGCATCCCATGAGCAACTTATTCCATTCATTTCTGTAGGTGTTTCATGGACACCCCTCAGAAAGCTCCAAATGACTCCAATTTGAAATATACAGCTTCTCAGGGGCCCCTTACACAGTGTGCAAAGTTTGAAGTCTGAAAGATTTCATTAAGTGCTTAATTTGCTGACTTGTGCACCTAAAATTTTCCAGATTAATTTTCCAGATGTTTTTAAAAGTACTTCCCAATCGTTGAGATTTTTAATAATTTGTTTTTGAGGGCCCAAATATAAGTATTCGAAGCCCCTAGGTCTTAGCATCAAATTTAAGGTTATTTTCATCAGGTCATAGAGGAAGTGCCAAATTGCAACTTATTGGACAGGCCCCACATAGGCAGTCTGTGGACAGATGTTTTATGCAAAAATATGCATTTTTCTGAGTTTTAAATTGCATACATTTGTTAAATGGTGAGTCCATAGTGTTATACAAATACTTTTATTTACAAATGTGCACCTAAATAATAAATGTCTTGAAAATGGATTGTCCAGAGACCACGTAATAAATTGTACTTGGGAGACCATAGATATATGACAGGCGCCACATAGGCTGTCTGTGGACAGACGTTTTAATGCAAGCTGTAGGTGTTTTTTACATTAAAGTTATTGCAAAATGTTCTGTGGTGTGCCCAGAGTGTTATACAAATGGTTTTATTTACAAATATGCACCTAAATAATAAATATGTCTTGAAAATGGATTGTCCAGAGACCACCTATCTGAGGCCTTTGTACATGGGAGACTTTAGCTAAAAAAACATCCAAAACAGCATCTTAACTGCAACAGATTTTACAGGCTCCATGTAGGCAGTCCGTGGACAGACATTTTTTAAGCTACATAATAATTTAATCTAATAAAAAAAACCTATTTAGGTGACTCAGCACTTCATCCTGCTGCATGTTCATCCATCAAAACTTCAAAATTCCTTTTCAAAAGTCCATGAACAGCCTAAATTTTTTAATATGATTGATTGTATATGGGATGTCCAAATATCAGCTCCTGCATAACACAGGAGGCTGAAACATGTATTTCTATGCTTGTCACATCATCCTCTATTCGTGGTGCAAATATGAAGAAGATTAGATAGTCAAACTTTTCAACTAAATAAACTCAAATGGTTTGAGTTTTTTTAGCTGAATTTTTAAGTTTCTCCAGTCTTTTTGAAATTCACACCATGGAATGTGGACACCAAGACAAGCAGAGGACCATGCGTTTCAGCTTCCAATGTCATCCAGAAACTGAGATCTGGACATCACATGTACAACCTTTCCCATTCAAAAATGTAGGCTGTTCATGGACAGAGGAATTTTGAAGTTTCAAAGTTGCATATTGTTCAGGGGGACTCGCAGAGTCATATAAATGTGTTATTTTATAAAAAATATATTATATAAATAGTCTTAGGGTGGCCATGGATGTGGGGGGTGGTCGGGGGTGGTCATCTGACCCCGGGGGGCATTGGTGTCACTTAGGTGGTAAGGAGGCAGAATAGGCTGTTCATGGACAGCTCCGCCCCCTCCCGGACCGGGGGATGCCTCAAGCCAGGACACGAGGCCATCCTGAAGGCCCTGGAGCTGTCCTGCGCTTCGTAAAAATCATCTAGGGGTGTCACGCAGCATCCACAAAGTGCGTCCACAGACTGCATTTTAGGCTGTTCGGACACCCCCTGTTGGACTTCTTTCCCTTAGTACCATGTGAGGGTGCAGACTTGCTGCAGATAACATGCTCCACAACCACTCTCTATATCTGAGGAGGGTTGATAATGTTCTCATCAACATGCCCAGGGCTTGGTGGCACATGCAAGAGGGAAACATTTGAAATAACAGTTTGAGCTCTGATTGACTCAACATGGTTAGGTTTAGCATTAACCCTCTGGGGTCGAGGGGGCACGTTCTCACACAGACAATTTAACTTTTCTTTCCAATAACCACATCCTGACTGGTTTTGATATGACTTTGTTCAGAATGTATAACTATATAACAATTAATGGTCAGATAAAAACAAAGTACACTCACCAGGACATTTGGAAGGATAAAAACGTTAAAAGAACAGAGATATCCCTCCTGAAGATCATTAATAGTGATAAGATACCTTGGAAAAACCAGAGAAACATCCAAAGATATCCTCCGAAGCTCAATATTTGTTAGCAGAACTAACAAACTGCCTAACTTGACATTTGTTAATCCTTAAAACATCTACATAGATAGAATTTATCAAACACTATAATGAGCGTTGGCCCTGCAACTTGAGATATCTACTTTCCCCATTACAAACATTTATTGATTTCAGATTATTTTACTCTGTATAGATTATTATCAGATTATTTTACTCTGGCCTCTTTCCCCATTACATTTACATTTACATTTATTCATTTGGCAGACGCTTTTATCCAAAGCGACTTACAAAAGAGGAAAAAACATCAGCGAATCATCTTAGGGGGACAGTGGTACAAAAAGTGCCATATTACAAAGTTTCACTATCATCAGAATAGTATACAAAACAGATTTAAGTGCAACAAGAAATGTAAATAATTTTTTGGAAAAGTGCTTTTGGAAAAGATGTGTTTTTAGCCGTTTTTTGAAGATAGAGAGTTCTGTCTTGCCCTAATAAGAAAGGAAGATGATTTTCCAGGGGTGGTGGTATGGCACATAAGCTTTTGCTTTACATTTACATTTATGCATTTGGCAGACGCTTTTATCCAAAGCGACTTACAGTGCACTTATTACAGGGACAATCCCCCCGGAGCAACCTGGAGTTAAGTGCCTTGCTCAAGGGCCCAACAGTGGCATCTTGGTGGTGCTGGGGCTTGAACCCCCCCAACCTTCTGGTCAGGAACCCTGAGCCTCAACCACTGAGCCACCACAGAATTATTCATTCCTTTTCTAAACTCTCAGGATAGAGAGTCAATTGGTCTAAGCTGAGCTTTGGCTCTGACAGCGTACTGACCAGTAACAGCTTTTTAGCAGGGCGCCTTCCAGTGGCCCAAACAGGACATTAAGTATTTGGCATTTTATTCCCAGCACATTTGTATGATTTAGTTACAGGTAATTTCAGGAGATTATGGGAGAAATATTTAAACTTGGTATTGGAGGAGGGAGTGTGGGCTAGGATTAAAAAAAAACGTCAAGTCTACATCTATAGATGCAAGGGTGCACCCTGATGCAATTTAAGATTTTACATGGAATCTATTGGACCCCCTCTAGATTGTATAGGCTTGGACTCAAAGACACTCCCACCTGCTGGCAATGGCAATCAGAAGATGGGGACACACCCCAAGTTTTTTGTGGTGTGTTAAGATCCAAGAAGTTTGGTTGAGGGTTCAGAGCTTTATGTGTGACATATTGGACACTCAGTTTTCATTTTGCTCCAGACTCTTTATCTTATCTTTATCTAGGCAATGGGGTAGTCATTAATATAGGGAATAGACATATAAAAATGGGTCCTAGCCAGAGTTATGATCAGCAGACAGCTCATTCTCAGGGGAAGGAAGTCGGCTGGAGCATCCTCATTTAAGGAGTGGTGCAAAGATAGGCAGGGTGGTGGCATTCGAGGAGGTAATATATATAGAAGGCTGGGAAAATGGTATTTGTTTATTGGCTTTGTAGACTTACTGTAGTGAATCAGAGTAAGATAAAAACGGGGTTTTGAACATGGAATTTTATGTACTCAATAATTAACTTTTTGTTAATTGTAAACCAAAAAATCGTACATAGTGCAGCTTTAACCCTCTGGGGTCTGAGGGTATTTTGGGCCCTGGAGAAGTTTTGACATGCCTTGACATTTGTGCTTTTTTCAGTTGCTTAAAAACATATTAATAGCTAAAGTCTGATAACACATGTTATCTGAAAATAACATTTATGCATGGTTTTTGAAAAAACTTACATTTTAAGTCACTGAAATAAGGTCATATAACACATACTAAACATTTGTCCACAAGACGTTTGAGAACTGGATCTTGTAGCCTAGAGTTTTTGCTACAAAATTATGTGAAAACCATCCTGATCACTCATTCATACAAAACAATATAGTAATTTAACTTTTGTAAGACAATTTTAGTGTTGAAAGTTAATATGCGAGGAGGCGTGAATGATCATGAATATTCATTGTAATTCACACATGAGAGAGAAAGACCCCTCCCCTGGGCCTATCAATGAAGGATAGAGAATGAATGTGAGGAGACTTAATGATCCAAATCAAGTTTTAAGTTAAAAGAAGTAATCTGACTATATACTTTCTTTACATAAAGACTTTACTTAGACCTACACTACCATTAAAAGAAGTCTCTTCTGCTCACCAAGACTTGATTTATTTGATCCAAAATACAGAACAACATTGATATTCTGAACTCTTTTATATATATTGTAAAATTCAATTTGTGATCAAAGATGAATTTTCAGCATCATTACTGCAGTCTTCAGTGTCACATGATCCTTCAGAAATCATTAGAATATGCTGATTTTCTAATATGGGCATATATAAAATGCATTTTATTAATTTAACCCTAACACATATTTGCAAGCACAAGCTTTGTTGATGATAATGAGGCATTATAAACACTAGATAAAATATAATCTAAACATTCATATTATTTTTATATCATATTACATATCATATTTATATTATACAGCATACAATTTAAATACCTGCTTTATCCGAAACAGCATTTAAATGTAACTAAAACTTGCTTATTAGGAGTCATATTTCAAATGTCAATACTCTGAATCCTGGCTGGTAAGTCTGGAAACAGTCCCACTAGTAAAATATGTAAATGTTTATATAAAATAGCATGTCCGTTAATGAAAAGTAAATGACTTACTCGTCCAAAATTGTCTCCCTGGCTGTATCAAGTCTCTCTTCAAAATACAAACGTTCATCGGAGTCCAGCTCTTCGTCACTATCCAGGAGTTTTCTCACTTTTGTATCGTGCGTTCATCCAAACGTGCAGAAAAGTGAATGACTTTGTTTTTAAGGCTTTACCATTTGATTTGATCGTCTCAACACATTTGCGTATAAATAGCGCGCTCTGCTGGTGGGTGTGATCACATTAGAGATAATTAGCTGAGCCAGTAAAACTGTACATCGCTTTGTTTAATACAGATTACATTGCAGGAGATATTTGTTTTAAATTTGAATTGTTGTATTTAAAAGTAGTTTGTGTGTGTGATAAGTATTCGCAGAGTTTCAGTTCATTTTTGTGACGTGTTTCAGATATATGCTTGTGAACCCAGAGACTGCTTACAGCTCACCCTTTTTATTTCTTTATTTTATAAAAGCACAATGTTTTTTTGTTATTGTGAGTGTACACAAATAAAAGTAGACCCTTTATAGTCTCTAATGATGTCTTACACTTATCTGTATGCCCCAAAATGACGGAGAATTTTACTTTGTTTCCGCTGTAATGCCGGCAGGGCGCGCCGGCATGTCCATCAACCCCAGAGGGTTAAAGCATTAAAGGCAACAATGACAACATGCATGCTAGGCTCCATACCTACTAAGCTCCAGAAAGAGGCATTTCCTGTAATGTAAGAACCTCATCTTATTAATTCCTCACTAAACTTAGGGCATGTCCCCAGCAACTTAAACTGGTAGTTATCAAACCACTTATCAAGAAACCACAGCTTGATCCTGCAGAATTAGCTAATTACAAAGTGATCTCAAATCTCCCATTTATGTAAAAAATACTAGAAAAGGAAGTATCCACCTAACTATGTTCATTTTTACAGAGAAATGTTATCTGTGAAGATTTTCAGTCAGAATTTAGGCCCCATCATAGTAACAGACTGCACTTATCAGTTACAAATGACTTGCTCTTATCATCTAATCATGGCTGCCTTTGCTTCTAGTGCATTTAGTTCTTAGTGCTGCTCTCAACAGATCACAATATTCTCTTGGATAGGCCTGAGAATTATGTTGGCATTTGTGTAAAACATTAGCTTGGTTTATGCCCTATGTATCCAACCGTTACCATTTGTGTCTGTGTAAACAAGGAAGTGTCTGATCAAACTAAAGTTAAATATGGAATGCCACAGGGTTCAGTTTAGGGCCTCTGCTTATCTCCTTGTATAGGAGTCCCCTTGCAGACAATATCAGGAACCATGGAATTAGTTTTCACTGTTATACAGATGATACTTTATATTTCCCAAAAACCCAATGAAATGTCCCAATTCTCCTACTTAATTCGGACAAAACAGAGTTTTTTTTTAATATGGACAATATTCATTAGAACAGACCTCAAGAACAGCATCTGCAAAAGTTTGATAACCTATCATTACAGAGTGTTTGTTGTAAATCAAATGAAAACAAAATAATCTAATCACTTTGTCACACTACTGTGTACACAAGTGCAACAGTAGGTGAAAGTCTTGTGTGCAGTTCCGAGCAACATAGCAGTCATGACAGTGGAGAGACATATACCAATTTACAATAAACAACATATTTACACAACACAATTTACATATCAAATGTACATATACTTACACAACACAATACTAATATACAAATGTACAGTAAACAATACACACAATATAGAATACACATACAATAAAAAAAATAAAAATAAGAGAATATAAAAATATATATATGCAGTAGTCATATTGTGGAGAATATATTTGACAGTGCAGTGTGAGATAATAAGATGAAGATTAATAAAGTGCAGTGCTGACTGTTGATCGTGAGAGATCAAGTGTTCAAAAGTCTGATTGCTTGGGGGAAGAAGCTGTCATGAAGTCGGCTGGTGCGGGTCCTGATGCTGCAATACCGCCTGCCTGATGGTAGCAGTGAGAGCAGCCCAGTTGTGGCTGGAGGCTGGAGTCTCTGATGATCCTCCGAGCTTTTTTCACACACACCGCCTGTTATAGATGTCCTGGTGGGAGGGAAGCTCACCTCCGATGATGTTTCTGGCAGTTTTTTGCGGTTGTGGGCGGTACTATTTCCATACCAGGCGGTGATGCAGCCAGTCAGGATGCTCTCTACATTACTGTTGTAGAACCGTGTGAGGATGTGGTGTTTCTTTCCAAACTTCCTCAGCCGTCTCAGGAAGAAGAGGCACTGGTGAGCCTTCTTCACAACGGCCTCAGTGTGGACGGACCATGTGAGTTCCTCAGTAATGTGGACACAGAGGAACTTGAAACTGCTGACTCTCTCCACCGGTGCTCCATTAATGGTGATGGGGCTGTGTTCTCAGTCTTTCTTCCTGAAGTCCACTACTAGCTCCTTGGTTTTACTGACGCTGAGGGAGAGGTTGTGCTCCTGACACCAGCGTGTCAGAGTGTGCACCTCCTCTCTGTAGGCTCTTTCATCATTGTCAGTGATCAGACCTACCACCATTGTATCGTCAGCAAACTTATTGATGGCATTGGAGCTATGTGTTGCCACACAGTCACATGTGTACAGGGAATACAGGAGTGGGCTGAGAACACAGCCCTGCGGGGCAACAGTGTTGAGGGTCAGTGATGAGGAGATGTTGCTGCCCATTCTAACCACCTGACGTCTGCCTGACAGGAAGTCCAGGATCCAGCTACACAGTGAGCTGTTTAAGCCCAGAGCCTGGAGTTTCACATCAAGCTTGGAGGGCACTATGGTGTTGAATGCTGAGCTGTAGTCTACAAACAGCATTCTCACATATGTGTTTCTTTTTTCCAGGTGGGAGAGAGCAGTGTGTATTGTAGATGCAATGGCATCATCAGTGGAGCGGTTGTTGCGGTAGGCAAACTGCAATGGGTCCAAAGAGGTGGGCAGCACAGAGCAGATGTGATCTCTGATTAACCTCTCAAAGCATTTGCTAATGATGGGGGTCAGAGCAACAGGACACCAGTCATTTAGGCAAGTGATTTTGGCTTGCACAATGGTACAGGCACAATGATTGACGTTTTGAAGCATGTGGGGACTACAGACAGGGAGAGGGACAGGTTGAAAATGTCCACAGTTGGGTGTTTTGTTCTTCAGCTTGATAGCCTCAGCCTTTTTCCACATAACATAACAATGGTGATTATGGCCAAACAGTTAAATTTTATTTTCTTCAGACCAGGGGACATTTCTCCAAAAAGTAAGATATTTGTCACCATGTGTACTTACAAAATTTTGTCTGGATTTTTTATGGCAGTTTTGGAGCAATGACTTCTTCCTTGCTGAACAACCTTTCAGGTTATGTCGATATAGGACTTGTTTTACTGTGGATATAGATACTTGTCTACCTGTTTCCTCCAACATCTTCACAAGGTCCTTCGCTGTTGTTCTGGATTTGATTTGCACTTTTAGCACCAAACTACGTCCATATCCAGGAGACAGAATGTGTCTCCTTCCTGAACGGTATGATGGCTGCGTGGTCACATAGTGTTTTTACTTGCATACTATTGATTGTACAAATGAACGTGGTACCTTCAGACATTTGAAAATTGCTCCCAATAATGATCCAGACATATGGAGGTCCACAATTGTTGTTCTGAGGTCTTGGCTGATTTCTTTTGATTTTCCCATGATGTCAAGCAAAGAGGCAGTGTGTTTAAAGGTAGGCCTTAAAATACATCCACAGGTCCACCTTCAATTCACTACACCTATCAGCAGCTAATTGGCTAATTGTCTAAAGGCTTGACATAATTTTCTGGAATTTTCAAAGCTGCTTAAAGGCACAGTTAACTTAGTGTATGTAAACTTCTAACCCACTGGAATTGTGATATAGTCAATTAAAAGTCAAACTATCGGTTTGTAAACAATTGTTGGAAAAATGACTCATGTCATGCACAAAGTTGATGTCCTAAACTATTTGCCAAAACTATAGTTTGCTAATATTAAATCTGTGGAGTGGTATATAAACATCTGATATATCCTACATGCAAATTATAATGAATGAAAAGGACTGCATAGTGAAAATGTATTGGGTTGTGTGGCAGGGCTGAGGGTGGGGCCAGGTCGTGAACCTACACACCCGGTCCCGTGTTAGGCTAATCAAGCCTCCAAGAGGGATAAATGTCGACTGCGGAGGATCGTGCGGGAGAGAGAGATCGTTTACGGACATGTCCGTCATGTGTTTGCCTTTTAAGTTTGTCATTAAAACTATTATTTATATTGTCAAGCCGGTTCTCGCCTCCTCCTTTCCATTGATCCCTTTACAGGTTGTTTTTGAGCACTGCTTACTACAGATGGATTCATTTAAATCACATGGACTGGTATTGGTCTCAGGCTTAATATCTTTTTATTGTCACGCAAGAAACTTAATATTTATTTTAGGATGAAAGTACCTATGAAATGTAATTCCAACCCAATTTTAGACATCAAAGTTTACCTCTTTACCAGTAATACGAAATAACAGTTAAAATATGCCATTTGGCATTAGTCGGGATAAAAAGTTAAGCAGAAGCATAGTGTACAAATGGTTTAAAATGTAAAAAAAAAAAAAAAAGGACTTACTCCTGTAAATATTTTTCAAAAAATTTTATGCAAACTTGTACCATTAAAAGCCTTCTCAAGTACAGAGTCACATTGCATGGAGTTGATTATTGTGTACAGTATTTTTATACTTGAATTCATTGGCTCATAGAAATAATAGCAATATCCCAGATAGCAAAAAATGTCCACACGGCTTCTTTTTGCCGCCGTCCCCAAGCTGTCGGTTATAGGTGCGTCCCACTGGCGGGGATGAAGCGTTTGCCGCCGAATTCGTCACTCCCATTTCTTGCGAGATGCCGCCGGCGGTCAGACGGCGGGCCGCCCGCTTCATTTTCTCTGGCGGTTGCCTCGCGGCAATCGACCGCGGCCGGCCGGCGGCAAGCTGCTTTGAAATAGCCTACAAGGACAGCTTAGATTCTCAAAATCGACCAGCCATGTTGGCTATTATTATTTTTTGCTCCAAAGCCATTAGGGTTTATAACAGATTCTTGACTCTTGATTCCATGATAAGGTAAGGTTTAGGAAATGACATTTAAATTACTTTGAAACTCTGAAGCGATTATACAGTAATATATGTAAAATATATTGAATTATTTATGCACAGGTGAAAATTGTTTACATTTCTTTGATTGATGCACATTGAGACATGCACCAATAAACCAAAAATAATTCCTTTTTGTAAAACTTACTTGGCAATAAATATCTTTCTGATTCTGATTAGGTTTTAAAATAGATATTTAATACAGGGTATGAACAATTTAGCAGAATAAATTGATGAAGTTAGACTTTTCACCAATGCCTGTATCAGTGAACAGTGAAAGACATCTGCAACATGGCCAAAATATCGGGTATACTTTAATTATTTTTTATTAATTTGCAACCATGGTGATATCTATCACAAACATGACAATCCCTGTTTTGACGTGAAGGATAAACTCAATGAAAAAGCGAAATTATCCTCTGGTTTCACAGTTGCGCAGAAATTTCGTTTATGTCTACATTTTTTCCAACCCCAACCTGTACAAATGTTTAAGAAAGTGTTAAAGTCCCTGTAAAGGCAATAAAAAAAATGTAAACGCATTATAAATGTTAAAAATTTATTGCTAAAACACATTACAAAGACTGAACTGTGAAGTTCCGCTGTCGCCATATCTGTTTCCGGTTTACTTGCGCGTCGCCCAAAATGTCTTTTTACTCGATGTCTCCAGAATCTTCCGAAAATACGCGTCAGCGATGTTCATCGCATTGTTGATGCCTGGTCCCCTGCTCCGACAAGCAAGAGGGACAAGGGCTTTAAACTCTACATATCGAGTTATCTGCACAACTACAAGGGTAAGTATTTTAATCTAATGTGGTGTGCCGGCAGATAGCGGCTAAGCTAGTTCACCACGTGTTCATTTTTAATGTAACGTTAGTATAGAAGCTTGTTTTTTCTTAGTTTTAAAGCAGACTGTTTGTTAATTTTTGTGATAATTGTCATATCAATTATATTAACTTGGTCTCCTCTCAGTTTCTAATAAAGATCAGGACACCGGTGAAGTCACTGTCAGGGCATTGTGTTACAGGTCCATGAGAAAATCAGAATCAGCTTTATTGCCAAGTATGCTTACACATACAAGGAATTTGTCTAGGTGACAGGAGCTACCAGTCAACAACAATACAAACAATACCAAAAAACAGCAGCAAGACATAGGTAATTAAAAACAAAAAGAACACAAAATAAATAATTATACATATACGTACATACACTCACCTTCATACATACCCACATACACACACGTAGTGCAAATCTAATACAATCTGTATATAAAGAACAAAAAACAGTATATTATGTACAGAGCAATGTAAGTAAAAGCAGATAAACCTCACAGTTTGAGTGTATAATGAAGCTAGAATTAATAAGACCGCAGTTATAGGCTTGTTACTTTAATAGCCCGATGTTCCTGGGGACTCGGCTAAGGTTATTCATGTTTAATGTAACTCAAATCAAATGAAAACAGTTATTGTAGGCAGGTAAGTTTCCCTAACTGGTCCCCTCTGGGTAAAATGCGTTCTTATTCAAGTTTTCAACTCAGTCATTCGTTTAAGATGCAATCTCATGTTATAAGTATTAGGCTATCATGATTATTCAGTGAGCAAGCTATATAAATAAGTATTTAATATAATAAAAGTGTAGAGCAACAACCGAGGGTGTAAGGTAAAGGCTGAATATTGTAGATTTATTACAAATGTTGCATGTTTGAATTAAAATACCTGTGGATATGCAGGAGCACACTCTCTACAAAGCCCTGACTGGAGATTTGCCTGATCTATCCATCCTTCAGGTGAGTAGGGATATAACAATAGCACATTTCACTGTACAGTATGATATATCAACCAAAATCTGTATACCAATATTTCATTTTCTTTTTCCTCCCCTTTCACAAACAAATATTCTGCTTCAAAGAAAAAAAATTAAATTGATGTTATCATAAGGGTTCTTCATTATGAACTTGTATGCCATGCATAACATACTGTGGATAGAAATTACAGGCAAAGTTACTGGTATGATAATTGTGGTTATATTATATTACTATTATATTTAGTGTATTGCTAATCAATATATTGTTACTTCCCAGATGACAGCGGCTCGCTTCAAGAGCAGGTGAAGCAAGTTGGGACAATGTTGAAGACATTTGCTCGCACTGGGCAATCAGGTACAACTTGCAAACAACACCTGTGGTTGTTGGTTTAATTCCCACTGGGGCCACCTGTACATGTAGTAGACCTAGATATAAATGTCATAGTTTAGTAGTTGAAGGACCAGGACTGACTACTTTATTCTTTTATTCTGGGAACCCCTGTAGGTGCAGATCAAACCCTAATGCTGCGACGTCTTGGAATTTGGCGATGTTGTGCGTAGCCATTTGGCGATGTTGTGCGGAGCCAAAGAGCTCCAGCAACGATTTGTAAGTGTGCCGATTTCGTTTATAACGCCATAGGGTAATCTAAAAAGTAAAATTAAGATCGTACACTGCATATTCTACAGTCTGAATCCACAGCCTGTCACATTTTAATTTAATGAGACGCTTCAGAGAAATGTAATTTGTAACATGTTTTTTTTTTGTATTTTCAGCTTCGGTTTTTGGCAATCAAATGTGGGAGGGACCTAAAGACAACCGTGTGGCGAATGCTTCAGAGTATCTTCTCTAATCACCTTTCCATCAATACAACCTGGACTGGTGTAGGGCATAAAGCATGTTTTAGAGACATGTTCCTGAAGACCATTGTTCAAAGTAAGTTGGATATTTTTTTTATATTTAAGTAGATGTGTATGACCTTATGCCATTCAAATGGAATGACAGATCTTTATTTTCTACAGGAGCCATCCGGAAGAACCCGGCAACACAGGATGCCACTGATGAGGCGATCCAGGTTAACGTTACCTGAAAGGAGCATCTGAACATGAAGGTGGAAAAGGCGCCGCACAGCTGAGAGGGACCCACAGCCGACCCCTTAAACCTAGGCTGACTACTGACACCCCAGCATCACTGACAACTGGAACCCTTTCTTTATCCTGCAGTCAGTAACATCAAGACCCCTAAAAAGCCTGCTAAAAGTGTCAGACTACACTCACCCAATCCACACTGTTCACTGTGGAAATTGCTCTTTTTTTTTTTTTTTTCTCGTGACCCTGCTTTGAGGGCAGCTCCTTGGATGAATATGGGATGGTTTGTCCTTTTATACAGGCGCACGTGGAATCACTGAAGATATGCTAATTTGCACTGCCTCATTCTGGAGGTCGGGGAAAACCGGTGATTCTTAGCCCACTACGCCACACAGTCCCCAACCTCTCCAGACATTCTGATTGGCTGTGTTCTCTACAGCCAGATTTTCTGCTGTTAATTATATTTATTTCCACTTGTCATGTGTAAGTTGAATGTCAAAATATATATTATACCTGTTATCCTGCACATTCCTTGATACCAAAGATCTCAATTATTTCATATACAATGTGCTGCTTATTTCATTGTTACAGTGCTTAACTATTCTATTTTTAAATATAGCTTGTAAATCCTAGATTATACATCTAATACTTGATATTTGCACATTATCTGGTATCAAATATTCTACTTACCGTGACTTTAGTATTGGCTAATTTCATTCCGTCAGTGCTTAACAATTCTATTATAGTTTGTAAATCCTATTTCATACCTCTGATACTTGATATTGCACATTAACTAGTACCAAAAATTCTACTTTCATTCCGTCACAGTGCTTAACTGTTATTCTATTGTTAAATATAGCTTGTAAATCCTTGTGCCACAGGTCAGCATTGCAGTTATAATGGTATATTCTACTCCAGAGCTTTACTCTAAAGTATTACCACTTAACCTATTGTTAGAAATGACTTGTAAATATGATGTTATACCTCAATTTATTTGGTATCCTGCACTTTCTTTGGTACCAAATATCCTCATTGCTTATGTTTACTGGTAATTCTTTTCATCCCAGAGCTGACCTCTTTATATTATTAACAATTATTGTAAGTGTTACAATAGTGTTTTTTTAAAAAAAAAAAAAGAAATTGGAAACCTGCATGTTCTTTTGTGTGTGTGTGTGTGTATATATAACGTTTGTATTTTTCTGTTATTTATATTTCAGTGATCTGACATCTTGTTTCAATGACAGTTACTGTACTTTGAAATGTGGAATTAAAACGCCAAATGGAAATTTGTCTGGTTTGATCGGCGGCTGGCCAGCGGGCCGTCCGCGTATCGCCGTCAAACGTGTTTGCGATGTCGCCATTCTGCCGCTTCTACTGCCGCCGGCGCACCGCCAGCGGACCGCCGACTTATTGCTATCTGGGATTACACCAAACTCAGGTCTACACTTATCATTCAACCACTAAATGAGAAATCAGGATCACTGTCCAGATAAAAAAAAGAACATACAAAACATCCAAACATTTGTATGTTTTTTCTTTTTATCACAACAATGAAAGATTATACAATTCATTCAGTGTGCTTGCATGGACCTCTACCACGGACACTAAGGCTATGCTCACACAGTCAGAAACAATAAGATTTTTCAGCCAACCCGATTCAAATCAGTTTAGGTTTTTTGTAGTCCTTCATAGTCCTGATACAAACCACATACGTTGGTGATAAAAATCCGATTTTTATTAATGCGTCTCAGTCTTTTCAGGTTTTGTCACAAGAAGACATACCATATTCCAAATGGCATAAATTATGTCTTCATAGGGCACTTCGAATGGAAAACAATAATGATGGCCATGCTGTAGGATTGTTACAAACTGAATTTTCAGTAAAAAAAATATTTTACAAATATTTCAAAATTACCTTTTTATTACACCTTTCAGTCCTCTGAAACTCTGAAAAATCTTTTAGGGGAATAGTGCACGGGGATGATCACTTCTAAATGGAATGCAGCATATGTCATATATATGTCACAGTGCAGCCAAAGTGGTACATCCTCTTTTACAATAATACAAGCACTGGCTTAAGCCACCCATAGAGATGTGCTAAGGTGCGGTAACCCACACATGTTGTGATTGAGCTATCACAACACGATAATGTATGTAAAGTCTCTAACGAATACAGGATGCTCGAGCATTTTAAGTACTTAAATAGGGGATGAGGGTCCCCTTAAATCATTTTGCTGTCCGAAACCCTTTGAGCAATTTCAGCTTCAATATGGGACACAATACCTTCCATAAGGGACGTTTTGTTGCCCACTAAAATACAGGACAATAGCTGTAATTTCGACCAAAATATAGGATATCTCATTTAAAATGGGACAGTTGTCAACCCTAGCAGACACAAATGTTGCGTATGCCACCTTTTCTGTTTTTTATTTGTCTGTGACAAATGTATTCTTATTGGGATACTGCCCTCATGACAAATATAGCCAATGGCAAAACATCCATTGCGGAACACTGACTCATTGTGAACCTTCGTAAGTTTGCATCATAACTATGAAAACTTATGTGGACGTGCTAGCAAAAATGGCTGTAATCTGAACAGGAAGAAATTCATCTGGCCACATATAACTTAAGGTTTGGACAGTCAGTCTAAAAAATTGTATTTGAGAAGAAAATCTGAGTTTCCCTGCAGTGTGAGAAAAGCCTAAGACCCCATTTACACCTGGTATTAAGACAGGGTCTAAAACACAAGTGGACCCAGAAGATGCGTTTTAGATGCATGGTAATACCAGGTGTAAACAGCGATCTTGGGTAGAGTAATGAAGTGAACATCTGAGTAAATAATCTCATACCTAAAGGTTAGAACTAAGCAATCCGAAAGGTCAAAGGTGAAGTGTGTAATTCCCAGGGCCCCTGGGTCCTATTATTTACTGAAGACCAAGGCTTTTGGCACACTGACTGTAAATTGAACTTTAGGGCCTCTGGCTATTATTTTTAGTTAGCAAATATATAAGCCCTTTGGCATTAGCAGATATTTCCACCCCCAAACTCAAGTCACTGGTTGAGCCAATGATGGAATGCTCAAACAAACAAATTAAAATTACCGGTAAATTTAGTGCCACTAGTGATCCAGAAATTACATATTACACCTTTAAATTAGGTTAAACTGTGCTTTTTCATACATTTTTATTAATTTATCAGATTTTTCCAATCAAATAGCTTGGACAATAGAAAATATGTAGGACAGTGTTGACTATGCAGAGATATCAGGCAAAAATTCAACTAACAGTTTTACCCCCATTCCTTATTTTCAAATACAATCAAGTCATTGTTTGAGCTAACATCAAAATGCACTGGAGTACCATTAGCATGCATAAAATCACTCTCTCACTCCAGCAACTCAACTCACAAGTTCATCATCAGTGTTGAGTGACTTCACTTACTCCAAAAGCAAAATTCAAATGTTTGTATTCAGGTTATTACTCCATAACTACAAGGATCATGTATGAAAATTAACAAAAAACCTGATAGATTTTCTAAAAGCCTTATACATAAACAAAGTTAAGATAAAATAGTTTTGACATAGTGACAATGATTGACTTATGCATGAAACTCCCAAAAAGAATGTCTAATGACATGGCAAGGAAAATACAGATATCTTCCCTGTAAAGAGTGAATATTAACTGGCCGCTTGAGTCGGGTAGTTCACAAAAGGCACACACTGGAACAATGGAGGCATTGAAGCGGCATTTGTCCAACCAGAGGCCACAGATGCTAATATATGGAAATTAGATCCCATTCTTAAATGTGAAGTATTTACAGCACAACACAGTTTTTAGTTTTAGCTGTCTTTGTGTGCATATGTTTGGCAAATTCGAATACGTTGGAGATGTCATCAACTTATCACAATGGGCATTATAAACATGGATGATTACATTTGTAGTTAAACATTTAAACATGGTTTAAAATCTCCTTTTTTTTTCTGCAAAATCAGATACAAAAAAAAAAAAAAAAAAAAAGGCAATTTGAAAGTAACTGAAGGGGCCCTTGACATCATTAATACCACATTGCATACATAACTGCAAACAAGAATCTTGGTTAGATAAAGCAATAATTCCTTTGAGAAATGTTTTAACATTAAAAAATTATACCAATAATATACAAGTGAGATAAGCATATCCTTGGGTGAATTTCATGAAAACTGTTAAGAAATGTCCAGGTCACATTTCAACCCAAAATTAAGGAGTGGTGGTGGCGTAGTGGGCTAAAGCACTATACTGGTAAGCAGAAGGTCGCTGGTTCGAACCCCACAGCCACCACCATTGTGTCCTTGAGTAAGGCACTTAACTCCAGGTTGCTCCGGGGGGATTGACCCTGTAATAAATGCACTGTAAGTCGCTTTGGATAAAAGCATCTGCCAAATGCATAAATGTAAATTTAAGCCTGTTTTAGGACCATAAAGATATGACCAGTTTCTTTCCATTGTAACATAATTTTCTTTCTCCCCTTTTCTCCCCAATTTGGAATGCCCAATTCCCAATGCGCTATTAAGTCATCGTGGTGGCGTAGTGACTCTCTGTTGCTTCTGCGCATCTTATCACGTGGCTTGTTGAGCGCGTGTGGAGGCTTCACGCTATTCTCCGCGGTATCCATGCAAAACTCACCACACGCCCCACTGAGAGCGAGAACCACATTATAGCGACCATGAGGAGGTTACCCATTTTGACTCTTACCTCCCTAGAAACCGGGCCAATTTGGTTGTTTAGGAGACCTGACTGGAATCACTCAGCACACCCTGGATTCGAACTCACGACTTCAAGGGTGGTAGTCAGTGCCTTTACTTGCCGAGCTAACCAGGCCCCCTTGTAACATTATTTTTAAGACAATAAAGCACATTTCCCTTTCACTTACATAATACAACAATTCTCATAACCATAATTTGACAAAAATGATCTATTATTTTAATTGTAAAGTATTTATACATTATGGATTTACTGTACTGCCTTAACCATTTTTGCTAATTTATAAAAAAAAAAAAAAATTATATATATATATATATATATATATATATATATATATATATATAAAACTAATTACAACATTACAATAATGTAAATTACAATACAAATGAGAATAAACTTTGAGAATTTCCCATTATTCTCAAAGTTTATTCTCATTTGTATTGTAATTTACAAAAAAAAAAAAAAAAAAGACTCAAAAAGAACATTGCCTAGAAATTACGTTAATGCAAATATGCATGGAAAATTTGCTTAATTGTATACAAATAAAATAAATCTCAATAGTCATAAAATGTGCTTCAATTTCTTTATGCAAAATATGATTTCTTATTTTTGTCCTTTTGATTTTCAGGTAAAAAATGACTCAAGACATTTCTTTGTGAGATTCACCACCTTGCTCTACATATAGGCTAAATCATCATTTCACTGTACAACTGCTACCAAGTCCATAATAAAGATAGTCATTTCTCTTAAGAACAAAAAGGAAATAAAATAAAATAGAAAAACAGGTGTGGAAACCTGGATATATTACTGAGGAGAAATGGTGATAAATCTTAATTTCTCTTTCACTGCTGAACACAAAAGGGCTTGTTTCCTGTGGCAATGATGTCTCTTTCATTCATTGGCACTGTAGTCAAGCTGCTCACCCAGGGCCTTCACATACACAACGGCTTTGATTGTGTCGAGCTGTGATCAAGAGTTACACCATTGCTACACACCAGTTCTGCTCTCACACAGCAGTCTGTAAAGCCAAAGTGTGTCTGCTTCCGATTGTGAATTGAACTGAACCTTCAGAAAAAGGTGTGATGTAATATTCTAGCAAAATAACCAAAATAAATCCCAAACTTAAAGCCATATAGTTATATCAAAAGACATATTGTTGTATCCAGTGTTATTTAACATCGTCATCATTCAAACAGTTTAAAAAAAAAAAAAAAAAACACTAAATAGCCACATTTTTTGTCAGAAGAATTTCTAAAGCAGATTGTTGTGGCAAAGACACATCCATCTTCAAGTTCAAACTCCCATACAAAATGCTACATTGGGTTTTGTGATGTTTTAGAATATAGTCACGAGAAACCATTTCCAGAGGCGTGAACGTCCTTCACAAAATACATGCCATTATTCATTCATTCACTCATACACCTTGTCATTACATTCACAAATTTGCTGTACCACATTATTTCACTCAAGTATACTCAACTTCACCACTCCATGTCTCTGCTAAGCCAAGGTACTCTGGGTTTTCTGCTGTGGAGGTCACGTAGCCATTGGGCTGCATGTGAGTTAGACTGCCATTCATGGACACTCCAGAGACTGCCTTAACTTTAGCTGCAATATCATGATAGTAGGGATTGTCAAAGGAGGGTGAAGTGGGTGACCTGTTGCCCACAGGTACCAGATACTCTGGGTTCTCCACACTGTGCCCAGTACACAGACCTTTAATGAACTGCCTCTCACCCGTTTTGCGTGGAAGGGTGCTGGGACGCTCTGACGAGACATCCTGGTTCACATACTCTGAAATCAAAGAGAAAACTTGAATCTAGACCATTTGTTGAAACTATAGGCATTAAAAGGTGTTAAAGTCAACATGAAACAGCATTCAGTACCCTCTAAACTTCCGTAATGTGCCGTATCTCCAAGTGATACGGCACATTACGTTGGATGCATGCTTCTAATCTTCTATTTATTTACAGTTATTTTGCCACATTGTGCTCAACAAACAAAAATAGTTTGAAAAATATTCAAAGCAGGATCAGCTGTTCTGTGCTTTCTGCATGTAAATAAGGTCAATTTTGATTTCATGTTTACTTTAATTAGAAGACTGCAGTGAACAGTCACTGGGTGAAGCTATCTGAATAGGACAACACTCAGTGACACATCAAACATGTAACTTAACTTATCATTAAACAATTAACCATCAAACAAAGATATATTCCACTCACCAGGTTGTGTGTGCGCTCCACGTGGTAGTGTGTGTGAAAGGAAAGCTATAGGACCGTCGTTCTCCAACTCTCCATCGATGCCGTTGGGGATGGTGGGGTCTTTAGAGTAGCGTCCAGGACTGGATGGAGAGATGTTTTCTTCCACACCCTCATACAGGAACACAGAGTCTGATTGGCCCATGGGTGAACGGTGTGAAATGCTCCGTACAAGTGAGGGGTACTGTGGCCCTGCCCACATCCCATTGGCTGTTGCCCCCACAGGAAGGGTTGGGTACTGACTCTGCCCCAAAGTGCTGACAGAGGAATACAAACCCCTCCCACTTCGCATACCGTCCATCTCTAAGCCTTGATCTGTGCTCTGAAAGGACAAGAGGAAAAACAAATGCCAATTTAAACAAAATATGTAGTTACTTTATTTTGACTTTGCAAAGGTCAGTGTTGGTTTGATATATTTGTACATGTATGCATTCAGCAGATGCTTAAATCCAAATCAAAAGAAAGAGAATGACTGCTGTCTGACCTGGTGTGAGTGGTGTCTGCTGGGTCCGTTGGCTCTGATTTCTCCTTGTGAGTTGAAGATGCCAGGTTGGGGCACCAGATATTCTTCTGCATCCAGTAACTCTTTCACATTCCCTCCCTCCTCTGCCATTAGAGTGCGGAAAAACTCACTATCAACGGGACTCGACAAACTCATTTGATCATCATTCTGAAATGAGCGGGAATGACAAAAACACTGTCATGTTTGTGGGTTAGTGATAAATAAAGATGTCTGATATGTTCAACTTTGTTCTTATTTTGGTTTTATAAATTTATAATAAATGTGTCTTGGCGTGCTCTCTACCAGTCTTTCACATTGCTGTTGGGTTACTTTATGCCACTCCTGGCACAAAAATTCAAGCAGCTCAGCTTTGTTTGATGACTTGTGGCCATCCATCCTTCATCTTGATCACATTCTAGAGGTTTTCAATGGGGTTCAGGTCTGGAGATTGGGCTGGCCATGATAGGGTCTTGATCCGGTGCTCATACATCCACACCTTGATTGACCTGGCTGTGAGGCGTGGAGCATTTTCCTGCTGGGAAAAACCAATCCTCAGAGTTGGGTAACATTGTCAGAGCAGAAGAAGAGCGTTTTCTTCCAGGATAACCTTGTACATGGCTTGATTCATGCATCCTTCACAAAGATGAATCTGCCCAATTCCAGCCTTGCTGAAGCACCCCTAGATCATAACCAATCCTTCACCTGGTCATCTAATGGTTAGACGGAGACCTGGAGAGGCCTGCAAGCCACAGTGTCTCGCACCCTCTGTGAAATTTGGTTGGAAATTTGCCATGTCAACCAAGGTGTGGATGGAGCACCACCGGATCAAGATCCTGTCATGACCAGCCCAATCTCCAGACCTGAACCCCATTGAAAACCTCTGGAATGGGATCAAGAGGAAGATGGATGGACAAGTAATCAAACAACGCCGGGCTGCTTGAATATTTGTGCCAGGAGTGGCATAAAGTCACCCAACAGCAATGTGAAAGACTGGTAGAGAGCATGCCAAGATGCATGAAAGCTGTGATCAGGGTTATTTCACCAAATATTGATTTCTGAACTCTTCCTAAGTTAAAAATATTATATTGTGTGGTTTAAATATGAATATGAACTTGATTTCTTTGCATTATTCGAGGTCTGAAAAATCTTTTTTGTTATTTTAACCAGCTGTCATTTTCTGCAAATAAATGCTCTAAACGACAGTATTTTTATTTGGAATTTGGGAGAAATATTGTCAGTAATTTATAGAATAAAACAAAAATGAACATTTTACTCAAACACATACCTAGAAATGGTAATTCAATATACATACATACATACATACACATACATACACATATACATATACACATACACTACTGGTCAAAAGTTTTGAAACACTTGACTGAAATGTTTCTCATGATCTTAAAAATCTTTTGATCTGAAGGCGTATGATTAAATGTTTGAAATTAGTTTTGTAGACAAAAATATAATTGTGCCACCATATTAATTTATTTAATTATAAAACTAAAATGTAATTTAAAAAAAGTTTTTGAAATTGATGACTTAGACCACATAATAAAGAAAAGCAGCCAATAAGTGCCCAAAATATATGGGAACTCCAATACTGTTTAAAAAGCATCTCAGGGTGATATCTCAAGAAGTTGCTTGAGAAAATGTCAAGAGTTCATGTCTGTAATTCTTGGCAAAGGGTGAAAACTTTGAAGATGCTCAAATATAAAACAGTTTTGATTTATTTTGGATTTTGTTTAGTCACAACATAATTCCCATAGTTCCATTTATATTATTACATAGTTTTGTGCTATTTGTGCTAAAAACTATTATAATAAAGAATGAGTGTTTCAATGTTTTGAAACACTCATTCTTATTATATCATTTTTTTCTTCACATTTTAGAATAATGTAAAGTCATCAAAACCACACACACACACGCACGCACGTACGCGCGCGCGCACACAAACGTTTGGAATAATGTACAGATTTTGCTCTTATGGAAAGAAATTGGTACTTTTTTATTCACCAAAGTGGCATTCAACTGATCGCAATGTATAGTCAGGCTATTAATAACGTTGAAAAATTACTATTACAATTTGAAAACAAATTCAGAACTTCTTAAACTGCTTCAAAGTGTTCTCGTCAAAAAATCCTCCATGTGCAGCAATGACAGCTGTCTGTTTTTTTTTTCCCTCACATGACAACAAAATGGCATGTTGGTTATACCACACTGACAAATTAATAATATATATTAAAAAAAAATGGTTCGCTGATTATTTTTAAAGAAAATATTGTAAAAGATTATCCCAAAGTATTTGTGCCTACTTTGGCACAATGTGCAGTTACACCACCTAGATATTTTTGATGCAAAACTATGAAGATTTATTTAAGTTAATGAAAATATGCTCATCATAGAAGACATGTATTCATGTCATTCTCTGTATTCATTGCATTTTTATGCATTTATGATAGGTCTGTCAATATATTAAAAGATATAATCAAATTAATTATGTGCCGATTATCAAATTACAATTAATTGCAAATTATTTGCAGAGGAAATAATTTATAATGATTAAATACATATAACTAAATTTTAATTATATGCAGTATATATATATACACACACACACACACACACACACACACACACACACACACACACACACATTATAAATGCATTTATTCAGATAATTAAAATACATTAATTTGTCAGACAATAAAGCATTGATTAGACAATACAGAAAGTGTCTTTAGAAGTTAACATATTCTTTTTTTCATCTCTATTTCATTGGGCCTACAGTACAGTCCACAGTTATCCATTTTTCAACTGAATTTGTCCAAGGTAGACTACTTATAAGATCTTTTCTAAGGATGCATCAATTGTATGTGCACACATTTCAGACTGCATCATGTCTGTACAGCTGGAGTTGCCCCTCTACTGATTGGAACTAGTAAAAACATGATGAAGGTGGTGCTTAAGGCTTGAATTTCTCCGATGGTAGAAATAGGCCTATTAGTTCCAGGGGCATAATTATTTGCATAATTTTTTTTTTTGTACATTATATTTTTATATAATCAATCACACTGAATTAAAACACTAAATCGACAGCTCAAATTTATGAATAACTCAATAGGCATTTTTTATATATATATATATATATATATATATATATATATATATATATATATATATATATATATATATATATATATCAATAAATTAATGCAAAACAAGAATAGGATTATGTAACTCCTTGCAAGAAGTATAAATACACTCACTTGAATGACTACATAACGAGGGGGATCCCGTGCCATGGAGGAGAAATCAGCCACCAGGTCCTTAAATCGCGGTCGACTATCAGGATCGATCATCCAACCTGTGTGGTCATTCAAATGGTAAAAAAAAGTCACCAACATGGGTCATTTCTTGCAGTATATTTTCATGTATATCTTAATATATTGGATAAAACTTGAAACTCACAAGTTTTAAAGATGGAATTTTTTTAATTAGTTTTCTTATTGTAATATGACAATTAAGTGGCCATGTCACTCAAAAATGAAATATTTTCATTACGTATTTATTAACCTTCAATGTTGTTTCAAACCCATAGGACTTACTTTCCACCATGGAACACAAAAGGAAATGTTAAACTATAGCGTCAGTCACTATTACTTTCATTAAGGGTCAAGCCCCGCCATTTGAAATTTCTGAAAAACATACTTTACTTTGGTGCCATCACAATTAGGCACTGAGGTTACCTGCAGCGTTTTGGTGCACTGCCCCCAACTGGTCACAAGGTATGAAAAAAAGCGAATTTTTGCTTATAACTTTCATAAAATCATCAAATTGGTCTCATTAGATTATGTGAGGTATAGCGAGTCAAACGATATGAAAAATTCATAAGTCAGACATTTTGGAAGTCAGACATTTTGAATTTAGTCATAAAATGCTGCATTTTACGAACAACTTGGCGTATTGTTATGAAACTCGGTATGTGTCTTTGGCACCATTCTCTGAATGGACTCAAAGTTTCGGGACAATGCAACCTTGTGGTCAAAAATGATAATGCTATTTCTAAAAATGCTAATAGCTATTGACTCCTTTCGCATACTGTCATGAGACTGGTCTCGATAGATTCCATGGTTCATGCAGAGAACAATGATACCAATTATGTCATGATCGAGCAAACTTCCTGTCCGCCATTTTTTAATTTCTAAAAAGTTAGCAAAAATATTTGCATTTGTTTTTGAAAGTATCAGAGTGAATGGTGACTGGGGCTGTCATTCTGCTTAACATCTTATTTTGTGCTACAAGGTAGAAAGGTTTTGGAACAACATGAGGGTGAGTAAATTATGGCACAATTTAAAGTTTCAGGTGAAATGATCCTATAAGTGAACATGGGGGGATTTTTAAATAATCGCACTCCTTTGGTTTGATTTGAGTGGCTGTTGCCATTTTTGCCATGTCTCCAGGTGCTATGCACTTCTAAAATGAAAAACAGGCAACTTATAAAGAAATATTCCAGACATTTTTCATGCTTTCCTTTCTCTAATCAAAATTCCTAAACATGTTTCTTAGGAATATTGCTTTAATTGGTAATCAATTTATTGTTTTTTTCCTGAAAATAATTTTCCAATCTGTTGGTCTTTAAAATTAAATATCAAACAGAATCAAATTTCATTGCACCATTTGTAATTCAGTAATACGAGATCAGGGGTCTGAATACTTTTCCAAGGCACTGTGTGTGTGTGTGTATGTATATATATATTTAGTCTGTAAGATCCCTAACAAAAGGCCACTTCCTTAATTACATCATCCCTCAAGATGAGACATAATTTTTGGTCGGAAACCAACAGCACAAACATCAGTAAGTATTAGCAATGGATTTGATGATTTCTATGATGTGTTGTAGTATTAGTCGGTTTGTCTCACTCTAAAACATTCCATCCCATGTATGTATTACATGGATTGGTATGATAAATATTCAATAGATAGTTCAAAACAACTAAATTAAAGTTGATACTCCCATGCAAGCTAACTCTTTAATACCTCAATGAGCAAGTCTAGCATTTCTCTATTTCCATACTGTTATGGTCCATCATGTTAGGGATCCTGTTAATAAGGCCAACATAATGCCTTAAGGGATTCCTTGTTAAGCGATCTCGTGAGAGAATAACTTATCTTAGTTGTCTATAAAAATAATAATAATATTTTAAAATACCTTATTATTATCATAAGAAACAAGCACTAACATTTGACCATAATCATGTAGACGTCTATGGTACAGATTAATGGCTGAGGGAGCCTCTCTCCACCCTCCAGAAGTTCTGGAATGTCCCGTGCCGGTAAATGGTCATACGGTTTCATTCCAAAGGTCATCAGTTCCCATACAGTCACACCTGAGACGGAAAGTGGAAAATCTTGATGGTTAGCACCAGATGGATGGCAATTACAGTAGAGTAACTGTAAACCCATGCAGATACTGACCATAGCTCCATACATCACTCTGGTGAGTAAACTTTCGATGTAATATGGACTCAAGCGCCATCCACTTGATGGGCACCTACTCAAAACACAAACATACCCATATTCTCAATAAATACAATACTAGAATAGTCGATTTACTGACAGTCAGGGGCAAATTCACTACACAGTTGTGCCACTTTAGCACTGAACAAGGTGCTTTATGCACTGGTATAACACTGTGCCATGTACATTTAAATTAAGGCACTGTAAGGCAACTTTTTCCAAATCACAGTCTACTGCCTAACACTCAGAACCAGCCAGCAAGATGGGATTTGCGGCGTGCAAACGGTGACCAGCACTAATTTTCTGGCCTTGTTTGCAACACTCAGTTTTTAAAATAATTTGTTTAGTGAATCAGGTACTAAAAACATCTAACACACACATACCTTTCCCCCATCAGCATGGTATTCAGTCTCATCTATGTCCAACAGTCTGGCCAATCCAAAGTCTGTAATCTTCACATGGTTTGGGTTTTTGACCAGAACATTACGAGCGGCAAGATCTCTGTGAACCAGCCTCACTTCTTCAAGGTAACTCATTCCCTGAGTACATAAAGAAATGGGCAGGAGCAAATGAACACAAGTGGCTGGAAAATATGATCTTATAAATGGCTTATAAGCTTCAAACCGATCCTCACCAGGCACAACGTGATACGTTTCCAGCTTCTGTCTACACTGAACGTGAAACTGCTGCTTGACACGATACAATAACAGCCAATGAGAACATATTTGATGTTTAATAGAGTGCAACAGTGACAACCACTTTTTGCAGCAGCCTTGGTACTGGGCAGTCACTGCTGAACTCACAATTTTTTGTTTCTCAATTTTTGTTTCCATGGTAACAGGGACTTGATTGGTGGATCTCTCTTCAGGATTATGGGTAGCATAGTTCTTCACCGGAAATTCAGTATTAAACATGATTTTTTTTTTAAATGTTAAAGCTCATGGTAGGTTAGGTCTATTTGAAAAGGTTTATATGTTGAAGTATTAACAGGGTGACCAATGGGTGAAGAAAAATTACCATAAAATGAGTATTAACTACGTGAAGTGCAAAACAAAAAACAAATCTAAAAACACAATGGCAAATCCAAAAGACAAAATAACAATTCAGAAACACATCAACAAAATAATAAAACACAACGGCAAATCTAAAAAAAAAAAAAGAGCAAATCTGAAAATACAACACCAAATCCAAAACAAAACAACAAGTTAGAAAACATAACAGCAATTCTGAAAACACAACAGGTAAAACTTTCAGTCAAATCTGAAAGGGTAGGTTCCATAGCTTCTCCCGTGATTGGCTGTGTGAATGAGATCTAGTCATTTCTTCAGAACTGGTTCACTGATTATTTCAAAATCCATGCCAAAAGGTCACTGACTGAAAAACTAAATCATTGAGTGTTTTCTCTCTCGGCAAAACAGTAACAGGAAACTTTATAACACAGAGAGTAATCAGCGAGCGGGAAAAGTTAGTTTTTGGTACGATGTTCATCTATGTCTCATGGTTCATCTAGTACGTAAGGGACCATCTTAAAATCCACAAACTGTGCTAAAACATTGGTGGTGTCCAAGCGTTCATTCAGTTTGCATGTTATTTTTTTTCATCTATTAAAAAAAGAAAAGAAAACCAGATACAAACAGAATCAATACATCACCTCCACTATGCTGTCCACATCAGTCAAATGTTTTTTTATTAAAGGGTCAAAATTAATTGACTAAATCACAAAAATTTGCTGGGAAAAAAATACCCAAACACTTAATGCCCTGTTTGGGCCACTGAAAGGCGCACGGCTGAAAAGCCATTACCGGGCAGAACGCTGTCAGAGCCAAAGCTTCGGATTTAGACCAATTAACTCTGTATCCCGAGAATTTAGAGAATTGATAATTCTGTGGAGGAAAGGCACAGATCTAGTGGGGTCGGAGACGAATAATAAAATATCTGCGTAAACAAAATCTTATGCGCCAGACCTCTGCCATCACCCCTGGAAAATAATCTTCCTTTCCTATCGTGGCTGCTAATGGTTCCAGAGCAAGACAGAACAATAATTGGGAAAGTAGAGTCAAATAATCTGAAATTAATCCATTAGTTTGTACCGCCGCTACAGGGAGTCTATAAAGTAACTTAATCCAACCAATAAATGTACTCCCGAACCCATACATTTCCAAAATCTTAAAAACATAATCCCGTTCTACAATATCAAACACCAAATGACTGATAATTCGCTACTGACCACATGATACTGATGAAATGCCTAATGTTATCAGAAGAGCTACAACGAATAATCCCCACCTGATCTATATGTATAAGAGATGTTATAACTTAAATAAATCAGTTAGCCAATATATTTTGCTAAATCTTTACATCTAGCTGGATCAGGGAAATTGGATGATAACTTTCACACACTTGGATCTCTATACTTTTTAAGAATCAGAATGATCCGGGCTTGTGTCATGGTTGGCAGAAGCTTTCCATTCTTAATGATTCGTATAAACTTCTAACAAAAGTGGGACCAGCTCTGTAGCATAAGATCTAAAAAGAAATTCAGCGACAAAACCATCTGGCCCCGGAGCCTTGCCTGTAGGCAAGGCCTTGATTACCTCGCCAAGCTCTTCCAAGGTTATCTCAGAATCAAGATAATATTTTTTCTCTGTCATCTGTTTATGGAGTTCTAATGGTTCCACAAATTTTCTAATACCTTCATCAGTAGACAAAGACGTAGAACTATAAAGATAGAGATAGAATTATTTAAAAGCATTATTAATATCAATAACCAATGTAAAAATTTCACCACCAGCAGATTTCACCAACTATAAGATTTATTTTTCTCCATATGTGGCAACACCTCTAACTCACCAGGGCGTGATCTGAGACCAAGATGTTTCCAACTGTGCAATCCACAATAGATTAAATGAGGGACTTTCTGTTCTAGAATAAATCTTATGGACTGATGAAAAAAAAATATAGTCCCAACCAGATGGGTTCAAAAGTCTCTAAATATCTGGAAGCATCAATATTGCTCTAGGGTGCTTACATGCTTTTGCTTCACTATGATCAAGGATTGAGTCCATCAATAGATTAAAGTCTCTTCACAATATGTGAGGGGGGCCAGCGGCTTGCAACATCCCTTCAGGATCTATAAAAAAGCCCTGATCATCAGCATTAGGTGCGTAAATATTAGCCAAAATCAACCTTTGCCCCTGAATCTCTGCTAAAACAATAATGACTTATGTCTTCATAGAACAGTTATGGTACAGGGTGTATCGAATCTTACTGGTTACGCTGGCAGTCTATTGCAACCTTTAGAATATGAAAATGCTTTTTTAATAACAGTGTTTGTTATTTAAGAATATGCCAATTCAATGAACGCTTGGACACCAGTGCTTTAGCGCAGTTTGAGAAATTTTTAGATGGTCACTTACACATGGTAGATGAACATCATTTTTATTTGATCTCTGTGTTATAAAATTACTTGTGACAGCGGGGGCGTGGTCAAGCGCCCGTCCGGGAGAGAGAAGCGGTAAGGGCGCTCACACCTGGGCCAAATTATGACTAACACCTGTCTCTAATTGCAGTAGAGTGAGGAGAGCGGTGAAAAAGCCAGCAGCCTGAGAGCAGAGGAGAGCCGACCAGAGCAAGCCAACCCAGTGCGCTTGTGTTGTTATGTGTTGGTTGTTTTTGTGTAAATAATTGTGAGGCAGACAGCCATTAAAGAACCTTACCTTTCTCGTGTAACCTTCGTTTCCTGTCCTCCTTCCCGTGAGGGTTCTACATTACTGTTTTACTGAGTGACAAGCCACTCACAATTTTCAGTAATTGAGCATTTGGAATGAATTTTGAAATAATCGTGCAAGTGGGCAGAGAATCAATCCTGAGGAAAGGACTAGGTATTCTCCACACATCCAATGAGGTTAGAAGCTATGTTACCTACCCTTTCCGTTTCGACTGAATTGCTGTTGTGTTTTCTGTCTTGCCGTTGTGTTTTCTAACTTGTTGTTTTGTTTCTGGATTTGGTGTTGTGTTTTCTGATTTTCTCTTTTGTTTTCGGATATGCCATTGTGTTTTATGATTTGTTGATGTGTTTCTGAATTGTTATTTTCCCTGTGGATTTGCCATTGCATTTTTAGATTTGCACTTCACAGCAACCATAATTAACTGTAGAAATGTATTTCTCAATGGAAAATTTTACTAAAACCGTTGTGCTCTTCATACAGTTATATGAGATGGGATTTTGGACCTATGAGGTTTCACAGTGGGCAGAGCTACCCAACATAGCATGAAAGAAACCAAATAACTGACAAAATGTCTTGTCATGTTTGTTTAGGAAAAAAACTAAGCCGCTAGCAGAACAGCAAAAAAAAAAAAGCCAGTTTAGTTTCCTCAGACAGTTAAGTGAATGTTCAGTGAGTCAGGCCCACTCAGCTGTTACATGAGAGCAGCAGATGCCCTAATCACTCTGATGTTTGCAAGAAATATTTCACAAAACAAACTCCAGCCAATTCCCTTTTTAGGGATGAGCTTTTGTTGCTTGTCGGTTTATCGCATCTTATCTGGTAACAATACTGTCACAAGGTACTCAAACAAAACTGCATTGTAGCCTATTCGTGAATAATAACAAATATTGTTTAAAGTTTATGTATCGTAGATTTGACCCACAAAATAAAATACTGGTTGATTCAATTTCTACAGCCTTCTTCCAGTGCATACTTGTTTTGTCCATTAGATGTCTTACCTTAGCAATCTGTACACACCAGTTGAGGAGATACTGTGAGCCGATGTGATCCTTGTTCTCCCTGACATAGTCCAACAAACATCCGTACGGCATGAGCTGAGTGACCAGCTGAACCGTAGATGTCAGACAGATACCCAGCAAACGGCACACATACGGACTCGCCACACCTGCCATAACATATGCTTCCTGTGGATAGACACACAAATACACAAGGGCTGGGAGTCGATTCCAAAAAGAATTGATTCTTTAATTCAGAGGCATTGAGAGTCGAGTTGATTCCAAAGCTTGGACCTCAGGAGGACTCTGCTCAGAGGCGTGACTGTATTTACAGTAGTTCCTTGATCACTAAACACATTCCATAAGAAGATATTTTGTCATCTTTTTGATCATTTTATCATGATTCATTCCCATGACATCAAAACATATGAGATTTAACTTTGCCTCCAGTTTGTTTCTTAAGAATCTAAATTGACTCAAGGAATCGTTTCCATTGATTCTGAATCCAGGAATTGGAATCAGAAAAGACACAAATGCTTTGTGTCAGCCACACAAAGCATTTATTTTAAGGGCATTTTAAGCTCAGGAGATATCCAGATATTCTAAATAAAAACTGTCAAGAACATGTACAGGTTATATTTCATTCAATATAAAAAAGGAGATTTTTAAAACCATTATTTACCTTGTGTTTTTATGTTTTACCTTGTGTATTTATTATTTATATTTGTAAAGTACAACAGTGGGTATACATGGTAGATTTTGTTGTACTAAATTTGATTCATTCTGGTTATATATATATATATATATATATATATATATATATATATATATATAAACCTCAAATAGGTTTAATTTTCTACCATATACACAAGAATAATAATAATAACAAAAGAAATTCAGCCGAAATATGACCCAGACATATCTTTGTGAAATTCACCCTCTTAATGACGTTGCTAATATTAATATTAAAGTGAAAATAAAGCAATCTCAGGAATACACTCACGTCCAAGATTTCTTTGTTGGCTTTGGGCGAGGTGTTCTCACGCAAAACTTTAATGGCCACCGGGATCTTAACGTTCTCCCCATCAGGAGCCCAGATACCCTTGTGAGAGAAACTGAATTAAGACCAGTAATGCAGTGAAAAAGGAAGCACCAATATAAAAATTCTGGATGATACCAGATGGCTGATAATAATTTATAGCACAATATGGCTATAAACTGATAAATGGACCATATATAAAACATCTACACTAATTTGTGTAAACACTTAAACAATTACAGTGGGATGCTGGTTAGATATGTGCAGTGTCTTACCTTATAGACTGTGCCAAAGGCTCCAGATCCTAGCACTCTGATTTTCTTAAGCTCCGTCTCTTTAAGGATGCGCATCTGAGCCTGATTGGGCATCGCTCCACTTGGAGTCAGAGGCTCCACCAACTGCAAGGAAAATTGAGATACCATGAGATAACAATATAAAGCATGTGACACAGTCAAATATAAAACAGACTTCAAACTTACACAGTTTGATACAAACGGTTCACAAAATTTTGGGGCCAGGAATAGCACAAGGCATAGAAGAATGGTGTACAGGAAAAAATGTGAGTCGATTCTCTCAAGCACTTCGAGTGTAGAACGTTTTTCGTAGGATGTGGTCCAGAAAGAGTCATTTTTGCAGTTTAGTTTTAACTAGATTGAAAAGTTTGTGGACAAACTTTAGGTTGACTTGGAAAAAGCCTAATCTGAAGGTTTATTGATAGACAGAACACTTAGACATGGCTAACATAGCTAGCATGTTTTAACACTTAGCCAGACATTACTAGTTTGTTTAAACATGTTATAAGCATGTTCCTAGTATGTTTTACTTGCACTTAGCTAAGTGTTGCTAGTATGTTTTAGCAATTAGCAAGGCATTACTAGCATGTGTTTGCACTTAGATAAGTGTTGCTAGCATGTATTAAAATTGCTAACATGTTTTCATGATAATAACAAGGTTCCTTGCTAGCCAAGCTAGAGTCAAATTAGCCATCCCAGAAGTCTCTACTATGTTCTGGTACAAAGATATGTGTTTTGCTACTTGGTTGCTAGGGTGAGCTCATTTGGTTGTTAGGCAGTTTCCAGGTTGATATTAACAAGGTTGCTTGCTGGCTTGAGTCATACAAGTCTCAATGATATTCTGATCGGGAGATATCTATCAAAGCCAATTTGAATGGAAGTCAATGGGTTTTGGTTGCTAGGGTGCACTACATGGTTTCTAGGGTTTGGCTAAGTATCTTCCAGTATGATATTTAAAGGCTCCTTGCTGGTCGAAGTCAAATAGGCCAAAGTTGATGTCGCTATGATGTTGTGTGGCAGATATATGTATTTTGCTAAGTGGTTGCTAGAGTGTTCCATCTTGTTGCTAGGGCTTGGCTAGGCACTTGATAGAGGGTTACGGAAAGGCTGCTGGCCCAAGTCAAAAGAACCCACTTCCATGTCTCAATGACAATGTGCTGCCGACATATGAATGTTGGTATATGGTTGCTATAGTGGTCCACCTGGTTGCAAAGCAGATACCAGGGTGATACTAACAAGGCTCCATGCTAGCTTGAGTCAAATGAAGTCAAATGAAGTTCACCAGAACTCAGACGTGTCTATGATGTTCTGGTGCAGAGATATGTTTTTTGCTATTTGGTTGCTAGGGTGAGCTCATTTGGTTGTTAGGCAGTTTCCAGGGTGATAATAACCAGGTTGATTGCTGGCCTGAGTAATACGAGCCAACAATGAAGTCTCCATGATATTTTGATCCAGAGATATCATCTAAGCCAATTTGAATGGAAATCAATGGATTTTAGTTGCTAGGGTGCATTAAATGAGATATGTGTTTTTCTATACAGTTGCTAGGACAAGTCCATCTTGTTGCTAGGAAGTTGCCAGGGTGATCCTAAAAAGACTGCTTGCTAGCCTGAGTTAAATGAGCCAAACCTAAAGTCTCTATGATCCAGAGAAATCATCTGTGTAACTTTTAATTAAAATATATGGTTTGTTTGCTAGGGTGCTCTAAATGGTTGCTAGGGCATGGCTAAGTACTTTACAGGGTCGTATTTAATGGCTACTTGCTATTCTGAGTCAAACGAGCAAACCTGAAGTCTCTACGATGTTGTGGTGCAGAGATATGAGCATTGCTATATAGTTGCTAAGCTGGTTGCTAGGCAGTTGCCAGGGTGAAACTAAAAAGACTGCTTGCTGGACTGAGTGTAATGAGCAAAACCTGAAGTCTGATCAGGAGATATCAATCCAAGCATTTTTGAATGGCAGTCAATGTGTTTTGGTTACTAAAATGCACTAAATGAAAGGTTGTATGCAGTTGCGAGAATGTTAAAGTGATGGAGTGAAAGAATAAAAAGCGTGGAGTGATTGAAAGATAGAAATGAAAGTGATGGAGTGATAAATAGGATGTAGCTTGAATCCTCTAAAGGAGTTATTACAAGGAAAAGTTTTCATACCTTGAATGGGAGTCAATACAATATAGGCCTGTTTGGAAGACCACTACAGGAATACCATAATTCCAATCAGTTAGAAAAGATACAGCAACCAGAGTCAGAACAATCTGAAGATATGTCCCGAGTTTTGTGGATATACTGTAGCTTGAAAGCTCTAGGAGGAGTATCGTTGGGAAATTTTGGGTCTCATAAGAAAAATAATAATACATTTAAATAGTAGATCAGTAGGTTGGCTCTTTCAAGCCAACCTAATGCTACTTTTGGACTGGGGAGGTTTTGAGTTCTGAAAGTTACAGAATGTTTTCATAGTGCATTAAACTCTAATATCAAAAGATCAAGGAAAATGTTATTATTCATTATAGGAATCCTTTAAAATATTTAGAATAAAGACTTTTGGGTGGCACTATGGCCGAGGTGCACGTGTAGTCACAAGCTCTTTCACAAATAATATATCTTACATTAATCCGCAAAATTTAAGTGATAATGGCCTCTGAAAGCAAATACAGGAACACAAATTAACCTAAAAGCCTCCACTACTAGGCTGAAAACAGTCAAACACTGGCTAAAGACTCAGAGGAACAAGCTGGCCGGCCATGTTACTAGAGCTAAAGCAGCAGGGAGTTTCCATGCTTGAAATGGTGAAGCAGGTGCTGAAGGAAACCGTGAAGTTTTGTCCGACGGATTCAAACAGTTGAAAGAGATGATTGAGATATCTATTTCAGCCGTCGCACAACTTACTAAGGATGTAAAATTGTTAGCCAAGGTCTCTGATACCTTGAAGAAACAGCATAATGCCATAGAGGTCTGTTTTCCCACTGTGAAGTGTGAGCTAGCAAATCAATGGGAAGAAGTTAAATAGTTAAGAGAAAGGCTCATAAACCTGCGGCAAATAGAATAAGGTTACAATAGTGTTAATACCAGAAACACATTTGTGACAGAATGGCATTCACCGCTTCAGAATAGACATTATAGATGTGTCGCATATTCCTCTGCCATTAATACATTGAAAGAGGTAGCCATTTTGTTTAGTAAAAAGCTCAGTCGAGCACATTGGAAATAATAAAGCTGGTTGAATAGTCTATGTGTGCTCGGTCATCATTAATACAAAGTTCTAACCCTAGCTTCTTTTCATCTTTGACAAAAAAGCTTTTAGATTTTTTGAAGACTACCATTTAATAATTGAGGGTGAGTTCAAGTGTGTAATCCTGCTCTTGATAAATAGTTAAATAAATCTGGCGATCTGCATACATTTATGACAGAGCTCAAAAGAATTGATGCTTGGTGAATAATAAATGTTACTACTAAGGATCATTTTATACATACCGCCATAAAACATTCACAAATGTATTATATTTTAATTTTGCCCCAATTAAACGATCACATTGCGTGTACACAGATATTACCTATTCTTATATCTGACCATTGAACAATTTTATATTAAACATCTTTGGGACTAATTACAACTAACAAAAAATCTTTAACTAGAGATTTTTATTCTACACCGTACACCTAAATGTTCAGCACTTATATAACGCTTTTTTCACCTTAGCGATTCTACAAAGTGTTTTACACTGTGTCTCATTCACCCATTCACAAACACACTCGCACACCAATGACAGCAGAGCTGCCATGCAAGGTGCTAGCCTGCCATTGGGAGCAACGTGGGTTCAGTGTCTTGCCCAAGGACACTTCAGCATGTGGAGTCATGTGTGCCAGGAATTGAACCGCTAACCCTGCGATTAGTGGACAGCCCGCTCTACCACCTGAGCCTTAGTGCACCTCGTTATCTTCTTATGAAGCTAAGGCATTAGGCTCTTCTATTACACTAGAGGAATTGACAACAGCTCTTAAATCTATGAAAAGGGGTAAATATCCAGGCCTAGACGGACTAATATAGTTAATTTATTTAGTTCTAATCCTTATTAGTTCCTTTAGGTGATGCAGTAAAAAAAATTCTGTCCCTTTACCTTTACAGTGGCAAACTTCAAAATGAACTTACCTTGGAATATGCATCACCCTTGTATCTCAAAAATCAGTTATGAGAATGGTAACACTTAAGAAGAATTGCAGTTGGATTTACAAAGATTAAATCCTATAGTACATATGTCAATATCGATACTGATAATTTTCTATGAGGTAAAAACTCAAAGTATTGTTAAAAAAAATACAAATAGAATAAAGAATAAAAAACATATTACACACAAATGAGACAGTAAAACAGATCTCACCTCGTGCTCTTGTAGAATTCTTCTTAAGGTTTCTTTTTTCTTCTGGTGCTTCTGTCGGCGCAGGTAAAACACCAGCAGAGCCAGCAAAATGATGAAGAGAAACACACCACCAACTGTGATTGCAATGGTTGTAGCAGGCCTGCAGGAATTTCAAAAGATTAGGGCTCAACAATAAGGATGGCCCACTGGCCCAGTTCAGTGTGAGTGTTTCAAGCCAGCTGATGATACTGTCACCCAATCAGTTGCCCAGAGCTGTGTTGTCACTATATCTTACATAAACAGTGTTTCTTTTCAAGAAGGTAATTTTAACACTGCGTCAAAAGCTGACGATATGGGAGCACCCTTCAGGGGACGTTGACTTTAAATCCTTATACCATCACGCAAATTTGTTTGGTTGGTGAGGCCTGGCATTCCACCTGTGCTGATGTCATCATCAGCATATAAGCCAGAGCCTGAACAAGGTTCTTGGCCACAAAGTCGAGAAGCTTCAGCTCAAATGGTCCAATATACATTTCCCCCAATCCGCTGGCTACATCAATTATTGAGCAAAACATGGGAAGACAAGGAAGCAGTGTTACTAATTGCACATAAATGGTCCAATAGTCACTGGTTACTAGTAATGGTATAGCTGCTAGATGCCCTCACCAACTCGGGGCACGATCTGATATCCTCTGCCAGAGCTATGGAGACTGCATATCTGGCCTCTGAACAAAGCTTGTCTGTTACAATAAGGTTGTTGGGTTGTTACAATAAGGTTGTGGGCTCCATAAATGAGGTGACTGTATGCCTTAAAGTGGCCACTCTTTGTTGATTGGTGCTCAAACGTGGATGAGGATGCAAAGAATTGCCCTGTGTAGATGATACTGATACTCTCTTTTATCCAATTTTGAGATTTTGGATGCAGTACTCACTCTATCCACACTTTATCTGGCTACTTATGTCCTTCTGGGCATAGGCATGGGCAAATAGCATCAATAGAAGACATATGTCTGGCTGCAAGTTGGGCTTTCCCTAACACCTTTGCCAGGTTTTACAACCTGCATGTATCTTACCTCTCCTCCGATGTATTCACATAGGAAGAGAATTGATCAAGACTGACATATTGGTTAATATATGTGTTAGATCAAAAACTTGGTCTCTCTATTCCCTCTGGTGAATTAGAGCATATGTAATGTTTCACTACCCTGTTGGCCAGTGTCATTTTGCCAAAGCCCTTGGCCAGGAGATCGCTCTGCTCCCCTCCTTCCTGCTAGCCAGGAAGATGTGCTAAGACATTACTCCAATACCCAGTATGGCTGGTGTCTCTGTCTTGGCATCAAGCCATTTGTTTATTGTTCCCACATTTCTCCTTATTTCTCAATATGAAGGTGTTGCGACAGCAATGCTCCTGACTCACCTTTAATGGCTAGTAGGCATTGCTCATCAGTGCTACTGCATTATGGTATACAACTCCTAAATGTCAGCTTCTGATGCAGTGTCGAATTTACTTACATAACCTTTGTTCCCTGAAAGGAGGGAACAAGAGGCTGCATAGCTGTGCCGCAGCTACTGATTTTTCGCTGTTAAGGGACCGAAAGTTTCGCTCTCCTTCCTGTAGGTGATGCTGAGCTGTGCCTTATATGTGCACGATGACTTTAGCATAGGAGGAGCACCAAGCTTCACCAGCCACTCAAATTGTCATGATAGTATAGGGTTTCAAAGTCTACTCCTCTTGAATGGTGCTACTATAGCGTCAGCTGCTGATGCAGTGTCTCGTTCCCTCCTTTCAAGTAACCAAGGTTATCTGAATAACAGAGACCTTTCTACTGTATGCCTACAAAATAAAAAATAAAAAAAGAAATTTAACAACAGCCAGATAAATTAATAGTTTTGAAAAAAAAAAATCAGAAAATTAAACTTCAGCATCCAAAATGTTTTATATCTGTATGTACAGTGTCTAATAATTAATTGGCAATGTACACTTAAGTTTCTCTTGCTGATAAAGTTTGATATGAATAGAATCTCTCCGTTTGATGATTTTTTTTTTTTATGTTTGTTGTAATGATTAATATCAGAAAACTGTAAGATTAATTTGTTAAAAAGAACATTTATTCAGCTTCTATTTTAAACCAAACTGCCAAGAAATCCAATTTACATGAGGATGGTGTTGCATGCCTGTTACTGCGTGGTGAACTTGCAACAAGACGTCTTTTTTTAAGTCAATGGTATGTAATTTAGTACAGTATTTTATGTTGAGTCATAAAAGCCTTTTTTGTAAAAGCTTTCAATGATAAATAGGTTTATAGTGCATTTTCAACATGTTTCCCACAGAATTCAGCATGTGCTGCGTGATTAAAATAGGTGCCTCATCTTCCCTTTACAGCATGTTCAGGGACACAGAACTGCACGCTCAGAGTAAAGACTGTAACCTGAAGACACAGTTTGTGTAAAACAGCCCTAACAAAAGTGGAGCTCCGATCCTGGCATCCTCCGTCAGTGTTCTTGGCTGCATACGAGAGGGAAAATTGTTGTCGGTTGTGCTATTCCCCTTAAAGAGTTTTTATCTAGAATGTTACCAAGGGGAAATTACCAGGACTGTCTGTGGGAAAGGAGATCCAAATCTGAACTACTTGAAGGGCCAGGTTTACCCCAGTCACTTTGGCCTATTGATGAGTTGAATAAATTCACTAACAATGGTTGTAATCAAAAGATAATCAAAGCATTTTGAATCATGTCCATTTATTCAGATTATGTATACACATTTGCGTATTTGATCTCTGAGGGGATCTGTAATCTAAATTAGTTCAAGGTAAGATCCTCAACTTATTTTCTCTTTCTGTCTCTGCCAATGGAAATGTCAAGAATCAACGGACTGAAACTCAACTTTGACTCCTGGTCATCATTGTTCATACTGGTCACTTTACTAGGTATAGCTGTATTCCTCTACATACTGGTCTGACAGGGCCAACAGAAAATAAATCTTACTATTTAGCCCTGTATAATTACTAACTAGATGTTTACATTTTGAAGCAAATGTGGGTGGTGCCACAGTGCTAGTGTAGGGGTGTTGCCAGGGTCCCAGATAGCAAAAAATGTCCGCACGGCTTCTTTTTGCCGCCGTCCCCAAGCTGTTGGCTATAGGTGCGTCCCACTGGCGGGGATGAAGCGTTTGCCGCCGAATTCGTCACTCCCATTTCTTGCGAGATGCCGCCGGCGGCAAGCCGCTTTGAAATAGCCTACAAGGACAGCTTAGACTCTCAAAATCGACCAGCCATGTTGGCTATTATTATTTTTTGCTCCAAAGCCATTAGGGTTTATAACAGATTCTTGACTCTTGATTCCATGATAAGGTAAGGTTTAGGAAATGACATTTAAATTACTTTGAAACTCTGAAGCGATTATACAGTAATATATGTAAAATATATTGAATTATTTATGCACAGGTGAAAATTGTTTACATTTCTTTGATTGATGCACATTGAGACATGCAATAAACCAAAAATAATTCCTTTTTGTAAAACTTACTTGGCAATAAATATCTTTCTGATTCTGATTAGGTTTTAAAATAGATATTTAATACAGGGTATGAACAATTTAGCAGAATAAATTGATGAAGTTAGACTTTTCACCAATGCCTGTATCAGTGAACAGTGAAAGACATCTGCAACATGGCCAAAATATCGGGTATACTTTAATTATTTTTTATTAATTTGCAACCATGGTGATATCTATCATAAACATGAAAATCCCTGTTTTGACGTGAAGGATAAACTCAATGAAAAAGCGAAATTATCCTCTGGTTTCACAGTTGCGCAGAAATTTCGTTTATGTCTACATTTTTTCCAACCTCGATTTTTTTTGTTATTTTACCTTTTACAGGTTTTGCAATTATGACCTGTACAAATGTTTAAGAAAGTGTTAAAGTCCCTGTAAAGGCACATGACAAAGACTGAACTGTGAAGTTCCGCTGTCGCCATATCTATTTCCGGTTTACTTGCGCGTCGCCCAAAATGTCTTTTTACTCGATGTCTCCAGAATCTTCCGAAAATACGCGTCAGCGATGTTCATCGCATTGTTGATGCCTGGTCCCCTGCTCCGACAAGCAAGAGGGACAAGGGCTTTAAACTCTACATATCGAGTTATCTGCACAACTACAAGGGTAAGTATTTTAATCTAATGTGGTGTGCCGGCAGATAGCGGCTAAGCTAGTTCGCCACGTGTTCATTTTTAATGTAACGTTAGTATAGAAGCTTGTTTTTTCTTAGTTTTAAAGCAGACTGTTTGTTAATTTTTGTGATAATTGTGATATCAATTATATTAACTTGGTCTCCTCTCAGTTTCTAATAAAGATCAGGGCACAGGTGAAGTCACTGTCAGGGCATTGTGTTACAGGTCCATGAGAAAATCAGAATCAGAATCAGCTTTATTGCCAAGTATGCTTACACATACAAGGAATTTGTCTAGGTGACAGGAGCTACCAGTCAACAACAATACAAACAATACCAAAAAACAGCAGCAAGACATACGTAATTAAAAACAAAAAAGAACACAAAATAAATAATTATACATATACGTACATACACTCACCTTCATACATACCCACATACACACACGTAGTGCAAATCTAATACAATCTGTATATAAAGAACAAAAAACAGTATATTATGTACAGAGCAATGTAAGTAAAAGCAGATAAACCTCACAGTTTGAGTGTATGGTGAAGCTAGAATTAATAAGACCGCAGTTATAGGCTTGTTACTTTAATAGCCCGATGTTCCTGGGGACTCGGCTAAGGTTATTCATGTTTAATGTAACTCAAATCAAATGAAAACAGTTATTGTAGGCAGGTAAGTTTCCCTAGCTGGTCCCCTCTGTGTAAAATGCGTTCTTATTCAAGTTTTCAACTCGTTTAAGATGCAATCTTGTGTTATAAGTATTAGGCTATCATGATTATTCAGTGAGCAAGCTATATAAATAAGTATTTAATATAATAAAAGTGTAGAGCAACAACCGAGGGTGTAAGGTAAAGGCTGAATATTGTAGATTTATTACAATATGTTGCATGTTTGAATTAAAATACCTGTGGATATGCAACTTCCCACTAATGAAAGTTTTATTCAAAAGGAGCACACACTCTACAAAGGCCTGACTGGAGATTTGCCTGATCTATCCGTCCTTCAGGTGAGTAGGGATATAACAATAGCACATTTCACTGTACAGTATGATATATCAACCAAAATCTGTATACCAGTATTTCATTTTCTTTTTCCTCCCTTTTACAAACAAATATTCTGCTTCAAAGAAAAAAAATGAAATTGATGTTATCATAAGGGTTCTTCATTATGAACTTGTATGCCATGCATAATATACTGTGGATAGAAATTACAGGGAAAGTTACTGGTATGATAATTGTGGTTATATTATATTACTATTATATTTAGTGTATTGCTAATCAATATATTGTTACTTCCCAGATGACAGCGGCTCGCTTCAAGAGCAGGTGAAGCAAGTTGGGACAATGTTGAAGACATTTGCTCGCACTGGGCAATCAGGTACAACTTGCAAACAACACCTGTGGTTGTTGGTTTAATTCCCACTGGGGCCACCTGTACATGTAGTAGACCTAGATATAAATGTCATAGTTTAGTAGTTGAAGGACCAGGACTGACTACTTTATTCTTTTATTCTGGGAACCACTGTAGGTGCAGATCAAACCCTAATGCTGCGACGTCTTGGAATTTGGCGATGTTGTGCGTAGCATGGACGACAAAATGCTATGCTGCTACGTTTCAGTGCCAATGTGTCTGTTGGAGAGTTATCCCTGCCAGGGGATCTGTTACTCCCCCCTAGACACCCAGGAAGATTTGGCGTTGCTTGACAACAGTTTGAGGCAGGATAAAGAGCTCCAGCAACGATTTGTAAGTGTGCCGATTTCGTTTATAACGCCATAGGGTAATCTAAAAAGTACAATTAAGATCGTACACTGCATATTCTACAGTCTGAATCCACAGCCTGTCACATTTTAAATTTATGAGAAGCTTCAGAGAAATGTAATTTGTAACATGTTTTTTTTGTATTTTCAGCTTCGGTTTTTGGCAATCAAATGTGGGAGGGACCTAAAGACAACCGTGTGGCGAATGCTTCGGAGTATCTTCTCTAATCACCTTTCCATCAATACAACCTGGACTGGTGTAGGGGATAAAGCATGTTTTAGAGACATGTTCCTGAAGACCATTGTTCAAAGTAAGTTGGATTTTTTTTTTATATTTAAGTAGATGTGTATGACCTTATGCCATTCAAATGGAATGACAGATCTTTATTTTCTACAGGAGCCATCCGGAAGAACCCGGCAACACAGGATGCCACTGATGAGGCGATCCAGGTTAACGTTACCTGAAAAGAGCATCTGAACATGAAGGTGGAAAAAGGCGCCGCACAGCTGAGAGGGACCCACAGCCGACCCCTTAAACCTAGGCTGACTACTGACACCCCAGCAACACTGACAACTGGAACCCTTTCTTTATCCTGCAGTCAGTAACATCAAGACCCCTAAAAAAGCCTGCTAAAAGTGTCAGACTACACTCACCCAATCCACAATGTTCACTGTGGAAATTGCTCTTTTTTTTTTTTTTCTCGTGACCCTGCTTTGAGGGTAGCTCCTTGGATGAATATGGGATGGTTTGTCCTTTTATACAGGCACACGAGGAATCACTGAAGATATGCTAATTTGCACTGCCTCATTCTGGAGGTCGGGGAAAACCGGTGATTCTTAGCCCACTACGCCACACAGTCCCCAACCTCTCCAGACATTCTGATTGGCTGTGTTCTCTACAGCCAGATTTTCTGCTGTTAATTATATTTATTCCCACTTGTTGTCATGTGTAAGTTGAATGTCAAAATGTATATTATACCTGTTATCCTGCACATTCCTTGATACCAAAGATCTCAATTATTTCATATACAATTTGCTGCTTATTTCATTGTTACAGTGCTTAACTATTCTATTTTTAAATATAGCTTGTAAATCCTAGATTATACATCTAATACTTGATATTTGCACATTATCTGGTATCAAATATTCTACTTACCGTGACTTTAGTATTGGCTTATTTCATTCCGTCAGTGCTTAACAATTCTATTATAGTTTGTAAATCCTATTTCATACCTCTGATACTTGATATTGCACATTAACTAGTACCAAAAATTATACTTTCATTCCATCACAGTGCTTAACTGTTATTCTATTGTTACATATAGCTTGTAAATCCTTGTGCCACAGGTCAGCATTGCAGTTATAATGGTATATTCTACTCCAGAGCTTTACTCTAAATTATTACCACTTAACCTATTGTTAGAAATGACTTGTAAATATGATGTTATACCTCAATTTATTTGGTATCCTGCACTTTCTTTGGTACCAAATATCCTCATTGCTTGTGTTTACTGGTAATTCTTTTCATCCCAGAGCTGACCTCTTTATATTATTAACAATTATTGTAAGTGTTACAATAGTGTTTTTTAAAAAAAAAAAGAAATTGGAAACCTGCATGTTCTTTTGTGTGTGTGTGTGTGTGTGTGTGTGTGTGTGTGTGTGTGTGTATATATATATATATAATGTTTGTATTTTTCTGTTATTTATATTTCAGTGATCTGACATCTTGTTTCAATGACAGTTACTGTACTTTGAAATGTGGAATTAAAACGCCAAATGGAAATTTGTCTGGTTTGATCAATCATTATTCTTGATAAACTGCATGCTATAAATATATATATATATACACACACAATAATCGGCGGCAGATCGCTCGAAAAAAGCGTTTGCCTCCGACGGTCCGCCTTCGATATAACGGCGGCGGAGCGGCGGCTGGCCAGTGTATCAAAGGCGGTAGGAAGGCGGCTGCCGCTTTTAAAAAGCGGCTGCCGACGGCGGACCGCCGTCAAACGTGTTTGCGATATCGCCATTCTGCCGCTTCTACTGCCGCCGGCGCACCGCCAGCGGACCGCCGACTTATTGCTATCTGGGGTGTTGCCATGTGCATTCTAGGTTGTTCAGGGTTATTATAGCATATTGTTTTGAGGTTGCTAGGGCTTTCTTGGTGATTACTAGGAGGTTGCTTACTGCTCAAAAGAGCCCATCAAGTGGCCTGTTTTAACGTCTAGCAGGCAAAAATTGTGTGATCGCCTAGAAAAGTGAAAACGCATCTCTCCTGCTGCATGAGTATATTTTAAACTCTGGTAAAATCTTACCCAGTTTTCTGTTGGATGGGGCACCCCCTATCATCTAATGGACACCTGAGAGTAAACACAAAATGCAAAATTAAATGTGAAATTGTTGTACGTGACCTGAATCTAAATATGTTGGGTTGATTATGTGCTCAGTGCGTGACTCACGAAAGTGTGCAGTTGGTCTCACAGGGCAGACAGTGTCCTGTAGCATTGAAGAATTTCCAAACAGTGTGCTGGTCCTCTTTTACACCACTGGGACAACGCTCCACACACATATCTCCATCCTGAAAGTGCAGACACTCCTTACACTGATCTGGACCCTGAATGAAAACAACAAACAAAATAACATAATAAATTAGATTAAAATAATCTAAATAAATTACTAAAAATTACTAAAAACATTCTAAATCAAGATATAGGCCTGCAACATTACAGTTCTTGAAACTTTAGAATCTTTCAATTAATCATGAAGACATAAATTAAGTCAATTGACACTCATACTTTCTGGCGCAGCACGCTTTGAATATTCTCTTGGATAATGGGGCCTTGGAGTCAAAAATGTTCAGAACCACTGGCTTAGTTTTCTTTATACAGATTGTTCAAGGCAAAAAGACACTTTGGAATTTGGCATTTATAAACTAGATGTGTATATTTTGTGAAGAAAATGTAAATGGTGCCTGTCGATGCCAGATTTGCTGTTACAATATTTGGGTTGTTGTTGGAATGTTGCTAGGGTGTTCTGAGAATAAGCATGTTGCATTGTCACTATGGTGTTCCAGGTGGTTTCCAGGGCATTGCAAGGGAGTTTTTGTGGTTGCTAGAGAGTTATTACATGTTTAGTGGCCTGAGTGAGAAGAGCACAACCCCATGCCTTTATGATGTTCTGGTGTAGAAACATGGATGATGCATGTTGCTATGAATTCTGGGTGGTTATTAAGGCATTTGTAGGCAGTTGCTAGGGTGTTAGTAAATGGTTTCTTGGGAGTTATCGATCAAATCCATAACACAAAATGTGCAGGACAAGTTACACGCTGAACATTAGTACTTAACGGTTTGGGTTTCTTATCTATTTTTAATGGTTAGGGTATTAGGGTTAAGTTAGGTTAACGTCATCCTAAGTATGAGCAAGAGTTATAGTGATCCTTGCCTTGGCAAACAACTCTAATAACATTTCCTATGTATTGTATGTGTTTGTTTTTGCATGAATATCTTACAGGGCCTGTACAGGAGGTAGAGCCGTTGACTGCATGACACTCTGGATGGCATGAGACACAGACAGAACCATCCACAAACTCCCGTACTGACCTGTGAGAAAAACAATTGATGGAGACATAACATTGAGACTTCTAAAACCACCAACTATAACAGCAGAATATTAATATACATTAAGTTTTACAACATAAGGAACTATTGCCATAAACACATTTGGTTTCAACACTACATTTAAAAATTAACAGTTAAATAATCTATGTCTAAGTAGTTTTGGAAGACATTTTACAAGTAAACACAAAAAAACATGGAAATTAAGCAATGAGGAATCTGCAGTTACACTGTACTCACCCATGTAGGACATTACACTGCTCCACACACTCGGTCCCACGTTTGTAATTGACACATGACACACACTGACCGGGTCCCGGCCCCCAGCAGCCCGCCTCAGCACACAGGGGGTCACAGACTCTGCCCTCCAAAACTACACAGAAAGGGAAAAAAATTATTTTTGATTTTTAAAATCAATGCAATGGAATATTATTTATTATGCGAAAATTAAAGATTTAAACACCCCTTGAATGGTTTTGACAAACATAGTTTAATTTCTTGTGTTGATGTACTTCTTGAAACGGGAAGTTTGGGGATGTTATATCAAAGAGCTTGTCCCTTATAAAAAATTGTAAATAGGATTTAGTTATGACGAAAACATGGGAAGCACAGTAAAAGCTAAATAAACCTAGGAAATCCATCTGCTAAGAATTTGTGTGTTTCTTCACATTTGGGCATTTTTAGCTCTGTGAATGCCTAGAAAGTAAAGTCTTGTTTAACATTTTCACACTCTCACAATCATTTTTATTATTATTATTATTATTATTATTCTTTTAACAATGTACAACAGTACTAGGGGTGCGCCGATCCGATATTCAGTATCGGTATTAGTCCAATACTGGCCAAAATCACTGGATCGGATATTGTAGGAGTCGGGGGAGTATATTCCGATCCGATACGATCACAGACTTAGTCCTAAAATGTCGCTTAACACCTGAGCAACATGCCGTGAAGAGAGATGAGCAGCATACGTCATGCAGGGTTGCCAGGTTTTCACAACAAAATCCTGCGCATTTGCTGCTCAAAACTAGCCCAATCGCGATTCAGGAGGAGGAAAAACTCAAACTTGGCAACCCTGGTGTCACGTGAACAGTAGCTAGAACTTGAGTGACAGATAGTTGAGACCTGGAGTGGTGGTGGCGTAGTGGCTAAAGCACAGGGCTGTTAATCAGAGGGTCCCTGGTTCGAACCCCACCACCACTGTGCCCTTGAGCAAGGCACTTAACTCCAGGTTGTTCCGGGGGGATTGTCCCTGTAATAATTGCACTGTAAGTCGTTTTGGATAAAAGCGTCTGCCAAATGCATAAATGTAAATGTACCTGTCAGCTGTTTTAAACTCAATGAAGAAAAAAACAAAGCCGAGAGCAATTTATGCAATATAAGCATTTCGAGAGAGAAACTTCAACATCACGAACTTGATTTAACACTTGCAGAAGCATCACGGAAAGGAGTATACTGAATTTACCCAGGCAACGAGTGCAAAGAAGAAAAGTGTGCCGCAACAACAAACATTGCTGGAAACAATTCAGAAGCATGAAAAACTCCCCCCAAACAGCAACAAAGCAAAGTTGATAACGGAGAAAGTGACTGACTTTATTGTGCTGGATGACCAACCCCTTTCTGTTGTTGAGAATATGAGTTTGACGCATAATGGAGTATTTGGAGCCTCGCTACATGATGCCAAACCGGCATTTCATCTCCGACACGGCTGTCTCAAATAAGTACAAGCAAGTGTGTGAATTATTTTCGAAATGTTTAGAAAATGTTGCCATGATTAGCTTCACAACTGACATCTGGAGCACAGACGTGTGTCCCATGTCATTACTAATGGTGTTTGGACCAGTAGTAAGAGGCTACGCAGCCAAAGTGAGACTCCAAATTAGTACATAGACCACCAATTAAAGAGTGTAGAGGGTAGTCCTCCAATTCTAGGGCTATGTTCAAAGATATGCTTTTTGAATGTTAAAGACAGAAGTTCATGTTTATGTAGAAAACAATTGGTCCCCTGTAAGCTCAAAGAACAAGAACTCAAAGAACTGGAAAGTACCATTAAAAGTGCTGAAACAAAGTGCCAAATGTCACACTCCTACAAACCTAAATACACAAAAAGTTTCACATACTGTACATATTTAAATCATCTGAAGTTATTCATATAAAGTTTATGAAACTGATAATTCTGGTTCTGGATGCTGATAGTCAATACCCCCCAGTAGAAGCTGGCTGCTATGCACTGTGCATAGTCAACTATTAACCTAAGGCCACATCCACACTAATCCATAGTTTAAAACCTCCGTTTTCAGTTTCCTTACGTCAACATTTTTGAAAGTATGCTGTTATAGACACATGCTATTACAGTCCCATTTTCGAGAGTATTGGGGTCTGGCACTTTATCTTTTTTAAGTTCACATTTCTTTAATGAATCTGTATAAACTTCTAACATACAGTAAGTGGAGCCATATTAATAACATAAAATGTGTAGAACCCCCGTGGTTAAAAACAACAAACATCCGGCAAGATGTCTTACATGCTGGCAAGGCTTTTATTACTTCAATAAGCTACTCCAAAGTTATATCTCCATCAAAAAGTCTTTTTACCACTCATCAGTTAAGGAAGGTCTACTAAGGGAGGTCTAGTAAGGAAATCCCAAATATCCTTATCCGTATTAATAGAAGTAATGGCGGAAGATGTATTTTCTCTACCTTTTGGGACAACAGTGTTGTAATGATATTTTAGTGACAGTGATGGAAATGAAAATCAAAGTAAAAGCAATGCTACTGAAGAAATAATTCACTTGAGTAATAAAAATATGACTCAAGTAAGAGTAAATAAGGAAAAAAAAGAAGCTTTTTTGAAACAACAAATTAAATTGGATCTAATCAGTACAGAGAGGGAAGCTGACAGCCCATATGCACAAAAACAAGATGACAAATTGGCTACATCAGAGTCTCTGAGTAAAAGACCCCTCACGGGTGCTAAACAAGCAGCTTCAATGAACATGCATGACAAACACTTGCATTGCTGCAAGTAGAGGATTCTTGGATGAACACTATGGGCTGAAATATGTGCCACCAGAAACTGAATTTGAACCAATATATTTGAATTTGAATGGCTAAACTTGAATAATTGCATTGAAAAACTGAATTTGAATCACATCATTTGAAATTGTATTGTTTAATTAAAATTGAATTTATTCAAAAACTGAATCTGAATTGTATCATTTGAAATTGAATTTATTCGTTTGGAACTGAAGTCCAATAAAATTTGATCCTCACTGAAAATTAAACTCTCTATATATCTTCACATTCACTTCTCACAATTCAGATTCAGTTCTCAAATTCAATTTCAAGTTACTGAGACAGACATCCGGGTAGTTGGAGGATGAAGGAAGAGCAATCGAGCGCAGATCGATAGATAGCGTTCATTGGCGCACAGGACTCCTCTTGGGCCAATCAGCACCAATGTTTTGGAGCACAGTACGTTACCCGCCATGAAACTATGGAATTACGATTGTGTCAATAATAATGAATGTAACTTTATAAAACTGAACGTAACTTTTTCAGAAACTATGAAAAATATTCCATTACAAAAGAAGAAAAACACAATTAAAATGAAAAAATTAACTCCGTCGCATCGAATTTAACAGGCTCTTCAAATATGCTTCATTTTTTGTTAATGTTTTTCAAAGATTCGTTTTCGCAAATCGTGGATTCTGAATACATTGCCACAGATTTCGCTTACGCTCGCAGTTTTTCGTTTGCTGTTTTGAGACAAACCTCTCGTGGGGGTGGGCTTAACAGTGATCTACTCTGATTGGATAGTGAGCTTTTGATGGACAGGTGCTCTCTGACCCGGATGTACAGATGTCACTCAGTGGCGCGCATATTAGAAAGCTCTCGCGGTGATTTGTAGTTATGCAATACGTCGTGCTTTGTTGTATTACTTACTAACAATATGTAAATAATATTTGACCTATAATTATATAATTTAATATTATATGAGACCTTCGATCGTCTAATAATCGTCTTCGATCAGTCTGTAAAGATGAGCTCTCAGGACAGACACGGAGCGGCATCATCTTCCTCCTCTTGTCCTTCAAGGCAGCTTGAAGTAAGTTCGTGTTACTGAAGTAACCAATAACATCGATAAAACTTTTATTCATGTAACGTTACAGTGTGCAACAGTTCTGGCTTTATTTTGCAAATTTATTGTTGTATTGTAAATGCATGCTAAATAAAATGTTGCTGTTTTGTCATTGTCATGACTGCAAAACTGAAACCTGGCCATATCTTGGTCCACTGTTTGACTCTGCCCCGACTGCTGAACGGACTGCTGCTGACCCTGCCTTGTGCTGGTATTCCCGAGCGACTGGTTAAGAATTTCAAGGTTGTTATGTACAGCTGCAGATGCAGCATCTGCACCAAGATTTCTGCCTTGCTGTAGAATGAAGACCAGTTTGATATCTGCACTGTCTACATTGACACGTCCTTGAATATAATAACTGTGCAAAAGAGCAAACAATCAAACTACATAACATCATGACATGACATCAGTGCATTGCAAACTTGTGAATGACAATAAAAAATTATTAAAAAATATATAAAATTATGATATTTTATATGCGTTTATCAAAACATTGTGAATAAATATAATAAAATATATGCAATATTCCACCACTGTGTTGAAATTTAGAGTGTTTTCTGTAAAATTAGAAAATTGTATCGATGTTATTGGTTACTTCAGTAACACGAACTTACTTCAAGCTGCCTTGAAGGACAAGAGGAGGAGGAGTGGAGCATTTGTTTAATAAGCAAGGTCTTTTATTCAGATATTCAGAATTTCTTTCTGAATACCAAATACCAGTAACCCCAAAAGAATTTGCTACAGTAATGGGTGCTATTCCCTCTGGTTTATGTATGCTTTTTAAAAACCGTAATTACTTCACACCAGTATCTACTGCATCCTTTCCTAAACCTTGTGATACTTCTGTTGGTCAAATCTGTTTTTCAGAGTCGAAAGCTAAAAACTATAAGATCTTTATTTCTTAAGGATTTGATTTCTGTTCCACCTGTTATTTCCTTTTGGAATAATTTGTTTGGTAACCTTAATTGGAAAAAATCTGGTCTTTACAGCAGAAATTCATTCTCACAAATAAAGTGAAAGAAATTTCCTTTAAGTTGATACACAGTTTCTATCCTGTTAAGAAATTTATACAAAGATTTAAATCTGACATTGAGCTAACATGCTCTTTTTGTGTGAATTCTGATGAAACAGTGGTTCATTTATTTTGGTCGTGTCATTACACTCAGAAGCTCTGGAATGAAATTGATGTTTTTATAAAGTGTAAGATTTTGCCAGGCTTCTCAATACATATGAGAAATATTATATTTGGGTATTTTGATTCAGACCCCACAAACGAAAATGTCTGTTTTGTTATTAATTTAATTATTTTCTTAAGCAAATTCTATATTCACAAATGCAAATTTTTAAACTGTAAACCTATCTTCTCTGTCTTCTTAAAAGAAATAGAAAATTATCTAAATTTGATTTCAGTATCTACTAATAAGAAAGCCATAAGGACTGTTAGAATCTGAACTGCATTTGATCTCTTCATGTGAACATTTTTGTGTGATGTAATGCCCTACCTCTTCTTTTATTGTTATATACATTATTATTATTATCTTTTTTTTTTAATTATTATTATTTTTTCTATTTATTTTTGTCTTCTTTATTGTTTTGGTTGATATTATGTGATGCACGTATGCTTTCTCTTTTTTATGTTCCTGTTCTTTGCATTAAAAAAAAAATATATATATATATATATTTTAAATAAATAAGAGGAGGAAGATGATGCCGCTCCATGTCTCTCCTGAAAGCTCATCTTTACAGACTGATCGAAGACGATTATTAGACGATCGAAGGTCTCATATAATATTAAATTATATAATTATAGGTCAAATATTATTTACATATTGTTAGTAAGTAATACAACAAAGCACGACGTATTGCATAACAACAAATCACCGCGAGAGCTTTCCAATATGCGCGCCACTGAGTGACGTCTGTACATCCGGGTCAGAGAGCACCTGTCCATCAAAAGCTCACTATCCAATCAGAGTAGATCACTGTTAAGCCCACCCCCACGAGAGGTTTGTCTCAAAACAGCAAACGAAAAACTGCGAAGCGTAAGCGTAAATCTGTGGCAATGTATTCAGAATCCACGATTTGCGAAAACGAATCTTTGAAAAACATTAACAAAAAATGAAGCATATTTGAAGAGCCTGTTAAATTCGATGCGACTGAGTTAATTTTTTTCATTTTAATTGTGTTTTTCTTCTTTTGTAATGGAATATTTTTCATAGTTTCTGAAAAAGTTACGTTCAGTTTTATAAAGTTACATTCATTATTATTGACACAATCGTAATTCCATAGTTTCATGGCGGGTAACGTACTGTGCTCCAAAACATTGGTGCTGATTGGCCCAAGAGGAGTCCTGTGCGCCAATGAACGCTATCTATCGATCTGCGCTCGATTGCTCTTCCTTCATCCTCCAACTACCCGGATGTCTGTCTCAGTAACTTGAAATTGAATTTGAGAACTGAATCTGAATTGTGAGAAGTGAATGTGAAGATATATAGAGAGTTTAATTTTCAGTGAGGATCAAATTTTATTGGACTTCAGTTCCAAACGAATAAATTCAATTTCAAATGATACAATTCAGATTCAGTTTTTGAATAAATTCAATTTTAATTAAACAATACAATTTCAAATGATGTGATTCAAATTCAGTTTTTCAATGCAATTATTCAAGTTTAGCCATTCAAATTCAAATATAAATGGTTCAAATTCAGTTTCTGGTGGCACATATTTCAGCCCATAGAACACCAGAAGGTTTGAGGTTCAACAGTCAATAAAATTACAGGAAATTTAACTATTTAAATTTGTAAAATACCACCAAGAAAGAGTACTTTTAGTCAATTAGCTTTTGCTTTTAGATCAATCCATGACTGGGCATCACTGCAGTGTATTTATTTTGTCTAATTAGAGTCCCACAGACACACATTAACCCCTACCCCTAAACTTAACCTTACCTTAGATAGAACCTTGGTTTTTCTACAGTACAGGTATTTTTGTAAAGTTACAGAAACCACAAAATTAACCATGGTTACTATATTACCACCATATTACTGTACTAACACAATGGTTAATTGCATTAAAACTATGGTTTCTGCCAAAAAAACATGGTTACTACAATATTAATATAGTAGGCTAATACAGTGATGCAATCTACACACACACAAGCAATGCCGAGCTGCAGGAGTAAGAGGAAGGGAACGAGTGCGAACGTCAGACCTGCCTCCAGATCAAACCCTTCTCTACATTCCCCAACATTCACTGTGACCAAATCAATGCGATAAAATCAACATTTATGTACATTTTTATTTATTAATTTAAGTAGTATTAAAGGAAATATTAAGAGAGGAAACAGAAAATCGGATGGGAAAAAGAGTGGGACAAAACGCGAATTCGAACCACGGTCACTAGGACAACTCTACACATTCACACACCGTCTTTACACCCAACGCCACTGCAGCAACAGCTATTGTTTAGTTTGTTGTATATTTCTGTGGTTCCACCAGACTATTGGAGTGCAAATAAATGCACAGTGTGGCTGATGCCATTTACACCGGGGTATAAAAACACTCTTTTATATTGCTTTTGAACTTCGTGTTTTTTAAGATTTGCTAGTGATTGGTTTTGATTGTTGTGGTGATTTGTAAATGATGTATAGTGTGTATTTGTGTATAAAGTTATGTATTTTGAGTATAATGTTGTGCTTTGACATCAACCTGCCCAGGGACTTTAAAAAGCCTTGTATTTTAAGTTGATAGTACAGTCAGTATGGTGTCCTCTTTTCTTCGTCAATGCTGTTTCAGATGTTTGACTTCCTCCACTCTGCTTTAGAGTACATCATTCTGTGTAGAATTCAAACGGATTGCACAAGTTTGTGTTCTGTGCAATTCTCCAAATTAGCAGAGTGTATCAATGAACTAAAAGATTGGATGGCCAGAAATTTCCTTTAATCAATTTCGACAAAACAGAGGTGATTGGACCAAAAACCTCTAAAAATAAGCCACTAAAATATATATTGACGCTCGATGGATGTACTGTTATGCCATCTTCTTCAGCAAAGAACTTAGGTTTTATATTTGATACCAATCTGTCTTTGAAAATCAAATTACCAATGTTTGTAGAACAGCATTCTTCCACCTGAGAAATATTGCTAAATTACGGCTCATGCCGAAAAACGAATTAATGCGTTCATGACCTCAAGACTAGATTAATGTAATGCATTACTGGGAGAATGTCCAGCAAGATCAATAAATAAACTTCAATTGGTTCAAAATGCAGCAGCCAGAATGCTGATTAAACCAAGAAATATGATTATCCCCATTTTATCATTGTTACATTGGCTACCTGTTAAATTTCGTATTAATATTTAAATTCTGTTAACTACATACAAAGCTTTGAATGGTCTAACACTGTACTTAAGTGACCTTCTGACACACTATATTCCATCACATTCATTACGATCACAAAATTCTGCCTTGTTAATAGTTCCTAGAATATCAAAATCCACAAAAGAAGGTAGATCCTTTTCATATTTGGCTCCTAAACTATGGAATAGTCTCCCTAACACTGTTCGGGATGCAGACACACTCAGTTTAAGTCTAGACTAAAGACTCATCTATTTAGACTAATTTATCCTTCAACTAACAATTAGGCTGCTTTAGTTAGGTCTACCTGAACCAGAAACATCCATCATGATACTCTGCATAATGGCGTCTATGCTAATATTATTCTATTTGTTTCTGTAAGACATCGGATAATTTGTCATTGCCTCAGCTTTGGACTTTTGGCCTGCATGTTGAACTGCGATGCACGTCATTGATCTCTGCCTGCATTACCTTTGTCTAATGATGGACTACACACTTGAAATGAAATGCATACAATCATTTAACTGCCAACAAAACCTTCCATCAGCCAACTAACAAAGGACAGTTCATCTATGTGAACATCTGCAGTTAATCCAGGATTAACTTTTATGACATTAGTCATTAATCTTACAGTTCATACAAAATCTTTTATTTTTATTTTTAAAACACTGGACCATAACGCTTACTTAGTTTAATAATTTTAAACCATGACTTGCACTATACATAAGTAATATTGGCATTATACTCATGATGTTAGAGAGGAACTGGCCCCCACAGTGAGTCTGGTTTCTTCCAAGATTATTTTTCTCCCATTAACCAACATCTTATGGAGTTTTGTGTTCCTTGCCACAGTCGTCTTCGGCTTGCTCACAGGGATTCTAAATACAATTATTATTTATTTAATTTCTATACACATTTTACAATCATATTTATTTAATATGCAATTGAAGCCTGGAGGACTGTGCCCTGCGGGCTTCCGTCGTGCTGGCCAGAAGCTTGTTTCAGGAAGCATTTTTAGCGCTTATAACTTGCTGAACATTCAGCGATGTTTTGTATATATTTTTGTGACTTTGAAATTGTTGTGAAAATAAATGTAGCAAAGTTGAATCCTTAATTTTGAATCAACTCAAATACTAAGATTTATTTATACTCATAAAAGTAGAAAAATGTGAGAAATGTACTCAAGTACTGTAAGGAGAGTAGCTGTAATTCGTTACTTTCCACCTCTGAGGAAAACACAGTTCCAGTGTGGATGAGAGGTGTAAATGTTGCAAAAATAATGCGTTTGCAAACAAAAAGTTATTAGTGTGGACGTGGTCTTATCTTAAATGCAAGGGACTATATCTTCTAGTGGAAGGATGCAACTGAATTTGCTTTCTAAATTAACATTACAAAAATATAAAAAAGGGTCTTTTACCACATGTTTGTTGATCTCGGTTGTTGTTGCTGATGAGGTTCGGTCCCTGTGTGGGGTGTAGCAGAGAGGTCCAGGGAAGAGAGGAGGTGTAGCACAGTCTAGAGTTATTATGAATCAGAACTAAACCCCCACTGACACTGCGCAATGAACGCAACCCGAGAGACTCTATCTGCAAAGACTGGACTCCCAAAGAGAAAACACCCCTGAAGACAGAGAGACACGAGACAAACAGGTTAACTAGACACCTAAGGAAATTAAATTACTAGAATTGACATTGTCTGAAAAGAATGTGATATTTGCCTGTGCAAAAGCCACCACCACAGCTAGCAAGTTCTGTATGGTTGCCTGAGCATTGCTGTGTGGTTGCTAGGGTGTTCTGGGTGGTTGCTTGGTATTTGCTAGGTAGTTAAAGAATTGCTACGGCATTGCTATGGTGTAGCGAGAGTGTTCTGATGGTTGTTAGCCCGTTGTTATTTAGTTACTAGGGTGTTTTGGGTTGTTGCAAGGTGGTTGCTAACTGACCCAGTCAATAGAGCCCACCCCTAAGTCTCGAATATATTCTGGTCTCTAGATATAGCTTGGGTCTCTCCTTCAATGCAAGTCTAAGGGATTTTTTCCCCACACATTTTATCGTCCACAAGGTATAAAATTCATACATCCGATCACTTAAAAGTTAAAATAAACAGCAATAATAAAAGTAATAGCACACCTCTCCATTAATGAGCTGAATGACTGGAGGTATCATTAATGTCTGTGGCACAAATATCACTAATTACAATCAAATTCATCACTGAAACAATGTTATATAACAATATTCATTTATATTCTTCAGATTTATTTGATGCAGAAAAAACACAAATCAATGCAAAAAGGTAATGACAAAGAAGCCTAATCCTTTTTCACAGCCCCGTCTTTTTGTGCAAGTTTCTACTTTGATTTAAGTTTAAACTATGAAAAAGTACCTACACTTTCATAAACTAACAAAAGTGCATTCTTTTCCCACAGTTGGTTTAGTGACAACTGACTTCAAGTGTTAAAAGCAAAGAACATGTGACACATCATGCAGCAGGTGTAAAGGTCATTAATCATTAACCTTTATAACTAACAGGAAACTGCAGAATTTATAAGTCTAACTAGCACAGCAAAGTAGGTATACTGTCCAGCAAATAAAACTATGTGTATGTGAAGACTGTATTAGGAAACAGGAAATGTGGAGAGCAGAAAAACAAAAAAGATACAGGTTAAGCAACATTTCAGATAAGAAGCAAAGAGAGAAGGAGCGAGAGATACTTACTTGTAAAGCATTCTTCCTCTGATCACCCTCAAGTTTTCAAAAACACTCAGATCAGGCAAATAATCTGGCCATGCATCAATGTACAGATATCCTAAGTCAAAATATAATGAAAATACATTGTTATCCCAAATGTAAATTTCATAAACATTGTTACTAAGGGGTGATGGACAAAAAGTATTCACTGATGCATCATTATCCTTTCTCAAATTATTCTGAATTGATCCAAAAAACAAACAAACAAAAAACCTTTGCATCAAAATAATGGGATTTTTAAATTAATTATTAATAATTACGGTAATTGATCAGCATATGCAGGACAGATCGTGACTCCCTGAATCAGAATTATATTGGATCTTAAGGTGCCTAAAAATTCCCAACCATACTTGTTAACCTTCTGTGTTTTTCAGTCATTTTTGACTGAAATCAATTTTCCTTGTTTAATAAAAATGATTTCTTTATCAGAGTAGTACAAGACTTGTTCAGATAGCAAATGGAGGAAAAGTCACCATGCAAAAAAGTGGGCTTGATTTGATAAGTCTAAGCAAACATTTCTGGCATTCGTGGTCAAAACTGACGGACCATTGAAAATGAATGGGAAAGACAAATACAGAGCTTTTTTTTTAAACTGTCAAATACTGTATGAACTATAGATAATATCCCCTAACCCTCACAAAAAATAAGTGCCGGTGACATCACTATGATGCTTGTGCCAGGCTATATGCACATTGAGGCCATGTGAAGCCTGGTTAAACCCAAGATGGATCTTAGGCAGGTCAGCCTAAAAGTTTCTAACCGGCGACGATGTTCCATTAGGGGGGTTCACGTTTCGCAAGTGTAGAGAAGGGAGGGAATGACCTGAAGCTTCGTGCGGAGTGACAAACCGGGTAGCTTCCACACAGCGTTACGCAACCGATGAAAAGATAATGCCGCTTGACTGATTCGGATTGAGACCTTTGCGGTCAAACCGGAGCTGGTCATAAGCACACTGCCCAGGTATGGGAAACACTCCACTCTCTCCACACCCACCCCATCACCGATTGGGAGCTGTGGGAGTGGAGTGTCTGATGGTACATAATACCCAGGCAGGTGCTTGGGTTTGGTTGGGCTGACAAAACAGTCACAGTCACACACACAGTCACACACACAGTCACACACACAGTCACACACACAGTCACACACAGTCACACACAGTCACACACAGTCACACACACAGTCACACACACAGTCACACACAGTCACACATACACACACTTACTAAATAAACTTATTCTGGTCTTATATGGAATTTTCAGAATTGTGCAGTTCATTTCTGTTTCTTGATGTTCATTTTCTTGACATTATTATGCATTTAGTTTGAGTTATAAGATTTTTACGTTCGAAATAAATTCAAAAAGAAAAACGCTTATTCTGTTTCTTCTCTTTGTAACACCATGGTGATCGAAGTCAGGTTTGATTACAAGCATAATGACATTAACTGCAAAAACTGACACTTCAAATAAATGTTAAAATGTTAAACTTTGACAAATAATATTCTGATGATGTCTAATTATATATCCAAATGTATATCTTGTGATAAAATATAAAATTAGGTTACAAAGGGACTTCCGGTGGACGGCTGACTAATATGGTGGATTAGTCTTTGAACTCCTCAAAGTTGGGTTGTATTTTCCCCTGAAATTCAAGTTGACTGCTTCTGAAAGATTATTTTGTCTGAAAATATGCCAGGGGGAGGCAAAAGAGGGCCTAGGAGATTACAAGGAGATAAAGAACAGCAGAATCTCGAACAAGACGAAGCACATGCGAACACTGATGAAGAAGATGGTGACGGCGAGACAACAAAGCAGACCCTACACGAAACTATGCTAACTATTAGCAAGCAGATAAGTGGCCTACGGGCGGAGCTGAAGTCGGATCTGGATGCATTCAAAGCGGACATTAAACAAGAGATGAATACTCTTAAACAAGACATCAACCAACGACTAACAGTGACAAAGCTAGCGGTGCAAGAACAGAGTGAAAAACTTGAAGAAGCCCAGAGTCGCATAGGAGGGCTTGAGACTTGGTCAGCGACAGCTAATGACGAGCTTAGATAATCACTAAAGGAGCAAAAGAAGATGATGGACAAGATTAACGATCTGGAATCAAGGGGGAGAAGGAATAATCTGAGAATTTACGGGGTTCGCGAAGGAGAAGAGGGCAGCTCCACAATAACCTTTGTTGAAAACCTACTTCGAAATGAAAAGTTGATCAGCGAGGGTACAGACCCGCAAACACAATGAGCTCATCGATCCCTTGGCCCCAAACCTAACGCAGATGCACCCCCACGATCCATTATCGTGAACTTTCTTGAATTTAAGACCAAGGAGACTGTACTGAAAAACGCGTGGCAGAAGAAGATGCTCATACGAGACAAGCCCGTAGCTTTTGACCATGACTATACCGCGGCTGTGGTGCAACAGCGCCGAGCTTATAAACATATAAAGAGCGCGTTGAAGGCTAAAGGCATCCGATTTCAATCGCCTTTCACTAACCTTCGAATCCATTGGGACACGGGCCCACGGTTGTACCACACCCCGGCGGAGGCCGCACGTGAGATGAGAAATCAGGGAATCGAGGTGGAAGAACCCCAGGATTGTGGAGGACGCGACACGGCTGCCCTGCTGGATGCATCACCATGGCATCTCGTCCCTCGCCACAGAGATAAGGGAGCTATTAAAACGCGTACGCGATCGACTACAGGAGTTTCAACGTTCCCTATCCTAACTTACTTTCAGCATGCCCCATAGGCTTGATGAATATATTTACCCTACTTTGAGGATGACAAGTCTGAGCTGGAATGAGTGAAACTCATTTTGCGTTATCACTAGTTCTGGGAGGGGACGCTTCGTACGAGGCTTTTCCCCCTCATTTGATGTTGGGATTATAACCCAGAGTGTATTTCCAATACCTCATTTTGGAAGTCAATGTGTTCATGTTAGTTACTTGTGTGTGTTCATTAGTTCATTTTTATTGCTTTTTGTTTTGGAGGCATTGGGGGGAGGAAGAGCTATATTTTATTTTATTTTATTATTATCTAATGATACAAAAACTTGAAATAATGTCACTGAATGTAAACAGTCTTGGGAATGCAATCAAAAGGGCAAGGGTAATGACAAAAATAAAGAAAGAAAATAAGCACGTTATCTTTCTGCAGGAAACCCATTTATCGCCACGAGAGCACGAGAAACTAAAAAAATTTGGATACAAGGAAATCTGCCACAGTTCTTGTGTTCATAGTCACAAAAGAGGTGTAGCCATCCTCATCTCGAAATCTTTGAAATTTGACATATATAAAGAAATAAAAGACGAAGAGGGGCGCTATGTTATAGTGAAGGGCAAAGCTGAAAACAGCATAGTGACTCTAGTTTGTATATATGCACCTCCAAATAGTGATAGATCCTTTTTTAAAGACTTACTTGATGTGATCTCTCTAGAATCTGAGTGAATTTGTATTTGTGGTGGGGATCTCAATGTAATACTGAATTATAATCTGGACACAACTAGTCAAATCAGAAGTAAAAAAGCAATTGGAAAATTTGTAAACACTACCCTTAAAGACTTGTAGATGTATGGAGGCTATTACACCCCACACAAAGAGACTATACCCATTACTTTGTCCCGCACTCCGTACATACGCGAATGGATTATTTTCTAATGCAAAAGGAAACATGTTACAGGGTGTTGGAATGTAAAATTGGAGTCGCTGATATCTCAGATCATAATGCAATTTTCTTAACTATCCAAATAGACTTCACACCCAAAAAATCTGTGTGGCGACTCAATGTGGGTATTCTCAACAATGAGAAAATTGTGAATGATATTAAGCAAGAAATTGATACATTCCTTAGGGAGAATGATAATGGGGAAGTTGATCCCTTAATTCTCTGGGATGCATTGAAGGCTGTGCTACGGGGAAAGCTAATAGCTATAACTGCAGAACTTCAGAGAGTTAGAAAAGAGAAGTATGAAAAATTGATGAATACTTTGAAAGAGTTAGAAAATAAATTTAAGCGTAAAAGAGAATTAAATACACAAAAACAGATAACTGAAGTAAAAATAAAAATATAAGATTTACTAAATCAAGAAGTAGAGAAAAAGGCAAGATACGTCAAGCAAAGTTATTATGAACTTGGTCCCAAGTCAGCAAAGTTACTTGATCGTAGATTGCGGAAACAACAAACGGATACTGCAATTCACAAAATTAAAAACCCAATATCACAGAAAATTGAAACTAAGCCTGAGGAGATTGAAAAGATTTTTAGAGATTACTATCAGAAACTCTATTCACAAGAAGAGACCGTGAACAAGCGGTACATAAGGGATTTCCTGTATTCATTAGATTTACCTAGCATTGGGGAGATACAGAACAAAACAATCACTAAAGAGATTTCACTAGAAGAATTAAATAAGACGCTGGGAAAAATGAAGACCAATAAAACTCCGGTTGGTACAGAAAATTTTGTGACAAACTGAACCCAATTATATTAAGATCTTTCAATTGGACGATAAAGGAAGGTCGCATACCACCATCTTGGAAAGAGGCCATTGTGTCTTTGATTCCCAAGGAGGGGAAAGATAGAGATGATTGTGTTAATTACAGACCCATTTCCATTTTGAACGTGGACTATAAATTGTATACTTCAATTATTGCTAAAAGACTGGAATCATTTGTTACAGAATTGATTGATGAGGACCAAACCGGTTTCATTCCAGGTAGACAAACACAGGATAATATAAGAAGAACTTTACACATACTCGGAAAAATCAATAGAGAAAAATCGAGTGCAGCTCTTATAAGCCTGGATGCTGAAAAGGCATTCGATAGGGTGGGGTGGGAATTCCTATACCAAACGCTGGAACGATTTGGATTTAATCAAGATTCAATAAATATTATTAGGGCAATTTACCAACAGCCTACCGCCAGAATCAAAGTGAATGGGTCTCTAATAGAGCGTTTCTATTTGAGCAGAGGAACGAGGCAAGGTTGTTGTTTAAGCCCCATCCTCTTTGCTCTCTATATTGAACCACTGGCACAGGCCATTAGACAAGAGAAGGGATTAAACGGTATCACTATGGGAAAAATGGAGCACAAAATTGGACTATTTGCTGACGATGTTATGCTATACTTGCAGGATTTGGATACCTCTCTCCCTAAACTTTTGGAGGTAATTGAACAGTTTCATGTTTGCTCTGGTTATAAACTAAATATCACGAAAACTCAAATTATTCACTTTAATTACTCTCCAGGAAAAGAAATTAAAAATAAATTAAATGTAAATTGGAAAACAAAAACACTAAAATATTTAGGTATAATCATAACAAAAAAACCTGAGCTGCTATATAAAGCAAACTATAACCCAATAAATGATAACATAAAAAAAGATTTGGAGAGGTGGTCGACCTACCCACTAGATTTTAGTAGCAGAATAAATGTAATAAAAATGAATATTCAGCCAAGGCTCCTGTATCTGTTCCAGTCGCTACCAGTGGTAATACCACGTCAACAATTTGCACAATGGGACAAAATGGTGTCAGGGTTCATATGGGGTGGAAAACGCCCCAGAATATGTCTCTCTACTTTGCATCTGCCAAAAGAGAAAGGAGGAATGGCTTTGCCAAACTTAAAACTATACTTTCAAGCTGCACAACTACGACCTTTGTGCCTTTGGTGTGATAACTCTTATATTGCACGATGGAAAGATATTGAGACTTATGTACCAGATTATAATGTTCAAACCCTGTTGGGAGAGGAAGGCCTAGATGACACTCTAAGGAAGGGTCTGAATCCTATAGTTATATTTTCCCTTGGGATATGGTTCTCTCTGATTAAGCAATTGAAACTTAAAAATGATCAAAAAATACTGAGATGGATTGCACTGGATAACAGATTTAAACCGGCTATTTATGACAGTACTTTTAAAGATTGGATGAGTAAGGGCCTGACAGCTCTCTGCATAGCTATCAAAAACAACAAGATGAAGAGTTTTCAGGAGCTTAAGGATAGTTTTGAGTTAAATAATCAGGACCTATTCAGATACTTACAGTTGAGAGATTACTATTGCAAAGAAATTAAGGGGTTTTCTTCTGACGTGGTAAACCCTCTTATTGAAATAATGTGTGGGGCTTATCAACAAAAGACTAATAAGATTGTGTCTAAGCTCTATTGGAGTCTGATGGAGAACTTGAAAAACAATACACTCTATGTAAAAGCAAAATGGGAGTGTGAATTAAAGGTTGTCCTCACGGAGGAGGAATGGTATCAAGCATGTTGTATACTCCAGACCTCCACCAACTCCCAACAGTGGAGAGAATTTAATTGGAAATGTTTTATGAGGTTTTTCATCACTCCTTATTTGAAGAGTAAACAACTTGGGATACCTCAAGACTGTTGGAGGGAATGTGGTAGTAGAGATGCAAACCACGCCCACATCTTCTGGTCATGTCCTAAAATTAAACCATTTTGGTCTATCGTTAACAATACTTTACAGAAGGTGCTGGGGTACAACATCCCAAAGGAATGTAAAGTTATGTTTCTCGGAAAATCACAGAAAATGTGCGGAAGGAGGACCTGTATTTATCCAAGATTTTATTATCTGCGGCCCGAAAGGCTATTACTAAATGTTGGCTCAAATCAAACATCCCAGATCTACAGCAATGGACAAGTTTAATTCAAAGCATTTTTATAATGGAAAAATTAACCTACACTATAAGGTTAAGAGAGCCATCATTTAAAGAAAAATGGAGAAAATGGACCTATTTTCTGGCCCTAGAATCTGCATAACTTTTCTTCCCAACACAACTGTATACTGTGTGTTAAGTTTATGTGATTCTGCTGATTGGGTTTCTGGTCAATTTATGCAAAAGATGGTAGAAGTATTGTAAATCTAAGGTTTATTGATCAGTGATTCCGATGAGTACAATTAGATTTATTTTTGTTTCAATGATACTAGGTACCTCCTCCTCGGCTTCCTCTGATTTTGTTCTTTTTTCTTTTTGTTTTTTTTTTTTTTTTTTGTTGACATAAAATTTCTAATAAAAATTGAAAGTATAAAAAAAAGAAATTAGGTTACAACAAGTCATCAGACTGCACAGTATGTCCTACAGGCGTCACATGCTTTTCAAGTCATGTTATTTATATTTTGTTCACCAGATGACAGCAATCTGCCTCTAATTTGTGTGTAATTCTCCTATTTTCTTCATGTTTCAAATTAAAAAAAGTTTAATTAGCTAATTTTCATATGCAAATTAAATGGTAACATTTAGGTATGCACACGTAAATATGATCAAAATAGCATAAAATCCCAAAATAAATGCAGAATTGTATTGTTCTTTAGGGAAGAAATTGTTTTATTATTATCATAAAAAAGGGTTACATATCTAACCCTTCCGGTCAAAAAGGACCACAAATACCAAAAGGGAGGTGCCATTTTTCAATACCATAGGTGGGTTAAATAAATGTTTAGTTTATAAAGCACAGATCTAGGACCAGTAGGCTTGTGTTTGATCTCTGTGATCTTTAGACAGGTTCATTTGAATGATGTTCACCTGTGATCTCCTCTATAGTCTTCAATCTCTCTAGGTCACTCCGCTGCAGTCCAGATGAATTGGTAACAGCGTTCCTATACAGAGAACACAACAGATTTAATATAATAGGTATAACAATAGATGCAAGTTTAACTATACCACTGTCATGTATGGAGAATTGTGATCAGAAATAGTTCAAACAAAAATTTTAATTGTCATTATTTATGCACCCCCATGCTGTTTTTAAACTTGTATGACTTCCGTGTAACAAAAAAGGGCACATTTTGAAGAATGTTCTTTGTCATACAAAGAAACCATCCAAAAAAAAATTATAAATGCCAAAGTTTGATGTCACCAAAAACAATTGGTCCTTGCATGTCTAGTAACATGCACAAATTAGATTTTAGGTTTTTGGTGAACAACAACTTCGGTCTGTCTCTTCTAGAAAGCTAGCGTTTGGCTTCAGAAGACTGAAATGTAGTGACCAAGTTGTATGGACTACTTTTATAGTTATTTTTGTCATTGGTGAAGCTTGACAGCCCTTGGACACGGCTGTTTTTGTGTCCCACAGGAGAAAATTATACAGAATGATAAGGGCGAATAGATAATGACATAATTGTATTTTTAGGTGAACTACAATTTCAATTGTCCTTGCTTACACTTTAAACGAGTCCGAAAGAAAAGCCAAACTGCCATAGATCTTCTTACAGCCAACAAACATGCCAATGTTGGTGGCGTCCACAACTGACTCGCCCTGAAGGTTTCCCATACCTAACCCATAACACACTAACAGACAGCACACAAACATATTCTTAGTTTACAATATAAGAAATTGAAAATTAATGCTACATCAATGACCCAATCACATTTACTGTACATTTAATCATAATGCAGTCATAACACATGGGTAAGGCCAGAAACATACTCTACACAAGTACTGTACACAAACACAAATGCATTTCAAGTGTGTGGTCCCATTGTACATACTTAAACATGCATTTTTGAATTACTTTGGCGGTAAGTAATCCCATTTCTCGAAGGGTGTGATTTAATGTCCTTTAAATGAAGTCAGTATTTCAGCATGTCATATTTTGTTTAGTCAATTTTGCTAAAGTGGTATATAATATTAGTTGACAATAATGTGCAAAATTACAAAAACATGTATTAAACTCTTACAGACCAAACTTTAATAAATATTTTCAATATGTGAGATTACATATAACAACGACATCCTATCTGCCAACAACCAAGAAAAACTGTATCCAGGTGTATCTAGAAGAATTGGTGCTGTTTTGAAGGCAAAAGTATTTTTTTGTACCAAAATATTTATTTAGCTTTTTTTATGATTACTGGACTTTGTATGATGTTAATTGATAAATGAAAACTATGTATGGCATTACTTTTGAAGACATCCTCACTATGCAACATTTTTGCACAGTACTGTATATCTGTCAATAGTATGTTTTATTTAAAACAATTTGATTAATATCTTGATGCGTCTTTTGGCCGTCTGGTCTTTGTTATCGTAGACACAAAACTAAAAAAAACAATTTGTAAATGAACATTTGGCACTAATTTTGTTGACAAGATTAACACCAAGTTTAACTTAAACTGACAATAGAACTGAGAGTGAAAACTAACTGTAGAAGAAAAGTTTGCACCCCTTGCTATATAACCGATATTGGAAATGTTTTTGTTGTGAATTGCGCTCCAACACGTTTTAGTGCATTAAATCAAGCCCCTCACACACACACACACACACACACACACACACACACACACACACACACACACACACCTACCTTCAGGACACTCTCCTTCACACTTTTCACATTTCTGTGTTTCTTGTCCATCTGGTTGAACAGTAATGACTTCCTGGTTAGCTTTGGGGCAAACCATGGTACACGCCACCACCATGGCCAAATAGTTATCTAAGAAGGAGAAAGTATAGCAAAGGAATGAGAGGAAGTAATAAAACCAACATATAGTAAGATATAAAATAGTTCATTCTGTTAGAATTGCTAATAATGGGTTTGACATACGTGGACACTGTTTTACACATGAAGCTCCAAAGCTGAACTTTTTGTCCTTGTTGGGTTTGGACTGGAAGGTGATTGGGTCATAGATGTTGGGCAGGGGGCAATTATCTTTACATGCCCCACTGTCATTAAAGTGACGACAGGCCTAGATATTCACAAACAAAACAAATATATAATATCTGTATAAAAGCAGATCATATTGTTAGGGCTGTCAATTGAAATGATCGATATAATAAATACATTCATTATTATATTAGATTAAATAAAATATTAGAATAATCATTATTAATCTAATATTTATTACAATCAGTGTATTAACAACTTCAATTCCTTTTAAAGAAAAGACAAAGTTATGTGTATATTGTGCGCTAGCCAAATGATTGGTTTCTGCAATTTGTGTGAATGAATTGGAGAAATATATGTGTGTCCTGTATACTGTATATAGTCACCAATCAGAGCAAGATGTATGTAATAGCACTCTTAACTCATCTCACTCACACTTCTCTCTTCAATGAAACACTCTTTCCTATTCTCCTTCCATCACATATATCAAAGCACAGAAACCAATGTAAAGTAAATGCATTAAACAAAATTCAGTTTCTAACAAAAATATTCTGAGGGGAATTCACTAAGAATGACTGAGCTGCTGCAACAATAATAGTGTAGTTAATTTGCACATGTTTTGTGTGTGTTGTTCTAGCATCAGATTCACTAAAAGGAATTATGCAAATTAGGTAACAGAGAAAACACACACAAACAAACTGTGCCTGACACAATTTGCACGTCACTATTCCCTAGCTAGTGGCTGTGTTCCGAGTGCTAGGTTGTGCCAGCAGACTACAACTATCTGGCATACTTTACAGGCAATCTCAATGTGCACTTGACTACACCGCACAAATAGTGCTGATTTTTGTGAATAAGGCCAATCTATGAAAAGCCTTATTTACATAGAAAGGAGGTGTGTTTGCGTTGAAAAGTATGAAAAGTAAAATAACTTATTAACCTAAACTAACCTATTTTAGCACATTTAGCCACCGATTCAAATAAATTGGAGGTCATTAGTGAATAATTGCGCTAAAGAAGTGCAACCGTTTAAAGGATTCACACATTCAGTTTGATTTATTTATCAGACTACATTCAAATTCACAGCACATGCATTCAACTCAATGCAAATCTGCAATAATCAAATAATAGAAAATGTTCTTGGTCTTGCATGCATAACAAAAGTGTTTTTGCTGCTGCTGTACTCCGATGTATGTACATCGTACAAATAAAAATGTGTTTTGGTCGTGGATAATATTTCTTTGATAATATCATCACTTTTTAGAAATCACACAGTACAGACAGAAAAAAACATGCAACATTTCTGATGTGTGTCTGTAACTTTTTACCAGACAGTCAGTGTCTTTCGGCCCTGTGCATCCAGCAGCACACTGCACATGACAACAGTCATTGGGATTCAGACCCTTACAGCGTAAACAACCAGATGAGCAATGCACAGAGGTCACTATAGAGAGAGAAAGAGGTCAATACAATGGTGTACCATCACATTAACAGATTTACTGAATATTATTTAGGATCGGAGACATTTTCCTTGGCAAACCCAAAAAAGGGTCAATATGCCAATGACACTCACGAGTTTGACAGTCTTGATCCGTTTCTCCCCAACATCCACCAGAACTGCATGCTGAAGAACAAAGAGGACCTGAAAAAGAAAAGGATAGAAATATTATAGACAAATAACAAGATATATCTGCGATGTATTGAATGGTTTCATGTGTAATCATAGACCTCTATAAGTAAACTCACAGTTCTTTGGGACTTCTTGCAGGTGCAACGGTTTGCTTTGAACTTTACAGATAGTGTCATTCCACTTAATATTCTGGGGGAAGCACAGTTGAGGATTTCCCCAAATATAAACCCCACCAAGCAGAATTTCTGTTAAAGACAGCAATAAGGGGTCATTCACCAGAGCAGTCTCATGACAAATAGTGACTTTTGTCCTGCACCATTAAAATATAATTGTCGTGCAGTTCTCACCTCAATTCTCTCACAGGCTCAGAAATCTTCAGATTTCTTGTGCATGTGTATACGCAATATTTTTCATCTTTACTTTGTGTACAATTTGTCATTCAATTATATAATCAAATCGATATTTTAGATCCCCTAACTGAACCCCTTACTCAAACTAACCACTTATTATCAATATAGTGTAAAGCAAATGTAGTCCCAATCATTTTATTACACTTTAATATAGATATTTTTGAACCCTTAACCTTACAAAAGAAACCTAACCAATAATAACAACAAAATATCCAATCAAAAATCTAAAAGATATACTGTAACAAGCAGGTCACAACAATTTATTCAAAAGATGTCAAAAAGCACCATAAAAGTTTTCCAAATGACTCATGCTGCATTTTATATCTTCTGAAACCATACGATAGCTCAGAGTGAAACTTAATGTTTTCATCACTTACAAACATCCTCTCTGTAAAGGCTGCTGCATCTCATTTAAAAATGGACATCTAAACATTACAGTAGAATGTCGCAGTCGGTCACAAGGTATTTGACAGCGCTGGCGTCAAAGTTGCCATAACGCTTGAGGCACCATTTTATATCTTCTGAAACCATACGATAGCTCAGAGTGAAACTTAATGTTTTCATCACTTACAAACATCCTCTCTGTAAAGGCTGCTGCATCTCATTTAAAAATGGACATCTAAACATTACAGTAGAATGTCGCAGTCGGTCACAAGGTATTTGACAGCGCTGGCGTCAAAGTTGCCATAACGCTTGAGGCACCAGTTTTAAAATGTACAGCACGCAAATAGCATGGATACTTTTTATAATCATTTTTATGGTACTTTTCTCATAGTGAAACAACCTTTGAATCACATAGCAAACAAAACAATAAGCAACTAAGCAATAAATAAATAATGAGTAAATGATGACAGAACTTTCAAATAGTTTAATGTTACAATTTAGTGTTAAGTAAAGCAATGGAATGCTCCGAAATCAGAGTGGCATTTAATATATGGACCACGGGCAATATTGTATTTTAGCTGGCAAAAAGTCCCCCCAGCACAGTTTGGTCATGAGTGTGTGTTGCATTACCATAAATAATGAGGTTCCCACACTTTTTGATCAATTACTTCAAAGACTTTTGCAGTCATTTGTGATTGCTAGATAATGTCAATTTTATTTATATAGCATCATTAAACACAACCAATGTGCTACACAATAAAGGTTGACCAATGTGCTACACAATAAAGAACAGAACAATGACACAATACAATATCATTACTAAAATACAGTGCAATTAAACTTCCTCTTTGGTTATATGTTAAATCGAAGAGATTAGATTTAAAAACAGATAATGATGGTGCAGATCTAATACAGAGGGGCAGAGCATTCTACGATCAAGTGCAGCTACCGAAAAGCCGCGGTCACCCCAACATTTCAGCTTCAACTTCAGTATGCACAACCATCTCTGGTTGGACGACCGAGAGATAAAGAGGAGCCAAACCATTTAAAGATTTACAAACTATAAGAAGAATTTTGAAAACAGGCAACCAATGCAAGGACCGTAACACCGGCGCAATGTTATCTCGTTTTTTAGTACTAGTTAAAAGACTTGAAGCTGCATTTTGAACTATCTGTAAGTGTGATTAATCAGATTTGCTAATCCTGAAATACAGTAATCCAGCCTCGATGTAATAAAGGCATGAATTACTTTTTAAAAAAAAATACTAGACAGAATAGATTTAATTTTGCTAGTAGTCGAAGCAGAAAGAAACATGATTTAACCACTGTTTATCTGTTTGTCAAATTTCAGACCATCATCCAAAACCACACTCAGATTTTTAACCCAAGGCTTTACAGAAAATTATAATTCACTGAGATTTATTTTGGGATTACTGAAAGAATCCGACGGACCAACCACTATTATTTTAGTTTTACTATCATTAAAATTAAGAACATTTAAGGACAACCAAGCCTTCACATCAGATAAACATAACATAAGTGCTTCCGAGCCATCAGAACTCTTTTTTTTTTAAGGACAGATAGATTTGAGTGTCATCAGCACAGCAATGGAACGACAGCCCATGCCTCCTAAAGATAGAACCCAATGGAAGCATATATAATGAAAAAATAATGGGAGTGAAGACAGAACCCTGGGGCACACCACACAAAAGAGGAGCTGACACAGATGAATGTTCACCAATGTTAACTTTAAAACTTCTATTAGAAAGATATGATTAAACCATTTAAGTGCACTTCCTTTTATTCCAGTACAGTGCTCCAAGCGAGCAAGAAAGACAGCTTGGCCCTTCTTTATATAATTACTTATAATGTAATTATTATATATGACTTAATAATGTAATAGCCAATGCCCTCACAAGAAACCATTTCTAGCCAATGAAATATTGATAATAAATAGATGATAATGATTAGAAAATAATTTTAGCACTATAAAAATTACTTTATTTCATTCATTTTTCATGACTTTTCAAGGCCTGGAGAAAAAAAAAAAAAAAAAACCACTTACATGATTTTCCATTACATTATTCAGGTTTTCCATGCCCATGGCAACCCTGGGCTAAATACAACTAATTACATTTTTAATATTAATTTCCATGGCTTTTATCAAGTAATGGAAAATTACTGTAAGGCATTTAAAAAAAAAAAATCACTTTATAGCTCTGGTTTCCAAGAAGGATTACCATTCATTTGTCAGGAACTAATCGTAGTAATTGAAACTATTTTAATCATCACACTTACTAATCACTGCTATTTGTGTATTAGGTACACACAGAGCAATCTTTAGTACTTTTTCCAGTCCTGGAATTTTTTATGTTATATTTTCCTTGATCTTTTGACATGTATTAGTTAGGCTTGGGATCGATGCCTTTTTCACGATTTGATAACCAGAAGATGATTATTGATATATATCAGGATTTAATAGGGCTGCTCGGTGCACAATAGTCTTTGTCTTTTGTCAAACATATTTCTCAACTCAGCTTTGGTAAAGTTTAAGGGGCAGGGTAAATTCACAGTCGCTGGATGTAAATACTTTGCACACAAGGGAAGCCTTACACAACGGTATAGCAGTGTTCGGCCGTTCTGCAAGCTTCAAATAATTTGTATTTACACTTTGAGCTCATTACAGAGATCATTTTTATACTTTAAATAAAATTATCTTTGTTGTAATCAATAGTTTACTTTAGAAATAAGAGTAGTTTGCTACAACTCACTTGACACTTTCGCTATAGCTAAATACGATACCGGAATCTCATTATTGCCCTCAGATTTAACAGAAATACACAAGCTACACGCCATGCATAAGAGTCCATTCAGCAAATGTCATATAGAGGTATTTTTAAAAGATGATTTTGTCCTCTTTATTGTTAGTAAGCATGTTTAATACAACCTTTTAACCCAAGGCACATGCTAAATTGTCAGTTTAGTGCTAATGAATAATCACTGCAATAATGCCCGAATAATCACTCTAATTGTTGGATTAGTCAATAATCAAAAGAATCATTAGTTGCAGCCCTAGTGGCCATTCTGACTGAAGTATAACAAAGTTCCTGATTGCATCAATGCAGGATTTTATGTGTGCGCGTCATGTCTATCCATGCACTGGATTGTGTGAGCGTGTGTCACGTTTCAGCATGTATTGTCTGTGTGTTTGGATCATTTAAGCATGTATAATATGTGTTTTTAGCCATTATCAGAAAGGATTGCTTGTGAACCAGTCAGAATATCATTCAAGCCATGCAAAGGAACTGCTATTGAAAGATGGGGCAGTTAAAAACACTTTTGGACCCAACCGAAAAACTTTAAAGTAACTAATTCCATTTATATATGCTTGATATATCATTAAACTGTTTGATATTTATAGTTTATGGTGCTGGTGCTGTGAATAGTTTGATACATTCAAATGCAATGTGTTGGGTGTGCATTATGTGTAAACCCAGAAATTTTGTTTTTTTACAAACTAAACTTAAACAAAGAGTATGTCATCACCCCTTTAAATGCACACTGTGAGAATATAAAGCTTGGGAAATGCAAGGCTTGGCTAAGGCATTCCCTCACTAGTTTTGCCACTAGCTCACTGAAGATGAAATGATTATGCAGTGTGTAGAGTATGATAGAATTTTCATAATGAAATGTAGATGTGGCAATTTTAAGATTTTAATCCTTAAAGACATAAATTCCACATCCTTTACCTGTGAGTTTCCTGAGGCGTAGCTTCTTCAGAGCGAGTCCTGTCTGACTGCGCTGACTGTTGTCATGTACAGCGAGAGCGTAGCTCGAGTTATAGAGTTGACTGCCACGTATGATGCGCAGACTGTCCAAAGGAACTGAATGCACTGAGACGTGAGCTATCAGCACATAACCCTGAACCTCCACTATACCCTAAACAAAAAAAAACAAGAGATACACACACATTAATAAGGTTATTGTTTTTCCTGCATGAAATCTTTTTCGACGGCAGCCCAAGAGAAATGTATTGTCACCGATGCACATTTAGGGCAGTAGTTTTGTGACTGCACTAGGCGCAGCACTACACGCAACAACAGTGCGCTTACTAAATTTCAGTGAGAGTGCTAATTCTAGTGGTGTATTGTATGCTGATGAAGTGGCCCAAAGCAATTTGTTATTTTCCTGAGAGATTGGTAATTGCGCCAAGATTTCGGAGAACACCATCTATTCTCAGTGAAATGTCTAAACTCTAAATGCCTTTTCAAAGCTGAAGAGCATTGTAGAGAACATAAAAATTAAACAGAGAAACATAACAAATATACATAACAAAACAGTTCACAGTTGGAGAGTGGCAAAGCACATTTAAAACATCCCATAACACCATCAATACTGCAGGTGGGACGAGGTGCACAAGACGAGAGCAAACCGTCCCAGAGAGGCCAATAGATAACACAAACAAATGCACTGCAGTCTGGAGAAGCACAGCGGACAATATTTTCACAGAGTAGGAGATCCCTTAAGACAGGAGGAAACACAAACATCCTCTGTAGCATTTCACCACTAATCATTATATCATTGGAATTGTGGCAGACAAAACAGGAGACAGCAAGGACGTAGTTCACAGCAAGGATGTAGTTTTTGTGATAAAAAAACGTAGAACACAAAAATGATACATAAAAAATTATTCTTAAATTCTCAAATTCTTATGAATAGGTTGCCTTTATTTATATGGATGCTGCTTGACAGGGAAAGGAATATATAATAGGACGCAGATGGTGCAATAACCAGAGAAGAACTTCAGAATTAAAATTACACTTGACCCTGCTCAGAGTTTTCTGCACAAAATTTTGCCAACGCACTGCTGCCTAAACTAACCTATAAGGACTTAGTCTAAAACTTACTAATATCTGAAACTGATGAGTTTGTAGTTAAAGGACCTGCGTCTGGCCGGCACAGGACCCAAAAAACATTGAAATAACAAATGCAGTCTAGAAGACAGAATTACTAAAAATAATAAGATACAAAACTTAAATTCAAGGTTTTTCATAATTGGAGTCAGATGAAATAAAAAAAAATTATGAATAAGATTAATAAAACATGGAACTTAATTCAAATAATCAAAGTATTATTTACAGCTTATAAAAAGACAGTGGTGTGCAGGTACCCCTCTGCCATGCTATTGGACCAATAGGTGGACTTTACAACTCCAATCCGATACCAGTGTTGTTTATTTCTTAATCAGTTTAGAATATATATACACCTCACTCTGTGATACTAATAGGGATACTCTTTTAAATGTAACGAAACATACCTTTAACTACACATGATTTCAATGTAAATTGATAGCAAGTTAAGAAAAAAACTTTATTGATAACCAGTCTACTGGATAATGTGGCAGTAACAGTAATTCCAGTGCAAGTCTTTAGTGGATAAGAAGCCAGTTTTCTTTGCATAATTTTTCCAACTTGTATCTGAACTTTAAAGGATTCAGATCTCTTTTTTTCCGCCCATTTTTCATTCACCCAGTTATTTTTTGGAACCCAGTCAACTTATATATTGTTGAAGTTTGTAAACAAATAATAATGATAATAATAATACATTATTATTATTAATAAGGTTTGTAGGCCTCCTTGCTTGCACACGCTTTTTCAGTTCATCAGATTGAGGTCAGGGATTTATGATGGCACCTCCAATACCTTAACTTTGTTGTCCTTAAGACATTTTGCCACAACTTGATGTAATTGTCTATTTGGAAAACCCAATTGCGACCGAGCTTTAACTTCCTGGCTAACGTCTTGAGATGCCATCTATTGCCAACCCCATGATTCACTGTTGGGATGGTGTACTTCGGCTTGCAAGCCTTACCTTTCCTCCACACATAACAATGGTCATTATGGCCAATCAGTTTCATTTGTGTTTCATCAGACCAGAGGACATTTCTCCAAAAAGTAAGATCCCCATGTGCACTTGCAAACTGTAGTCTGGATTTTTTATGGCGGTTTTGGAGCAGTGACTTCTTACTTGATGGGCAGCCTTTCAGGTTATGTCGATATAGGACTCATTTTACTGTGGATATAGATACTTGTCTACTTATTTCCTCCAGCATCTTCCCAAGGTTCTTCGCCGATGTTCTGGGATTGATTTGCACTTTTTGCACCAAACTATGTTCATCTCTAGGAGACAGAATAAGTCTCCTTTCTGAGCAGCATGATGGTGCATGGTCCCATACTTGCGTACTATTGTTTGTACAGATGAACGTTGTACCTTCAGGCATTTGGAAATTGTGGAGGACCACATTTTTGGTTTATTTCTTTTGATTTTCATATGATGTCAAGCAAGGGGCACCGAGTTTGAAGGTAGGCCTTAAAATACATCCACAGGTACACTTCAAATTGATTCCAATTAGCCAATCAGAAGCTAATTGTCTAAAGGCTTGACATCATTTTCTGGAATTTTCAAAGCTGCTTAAAGACACGGTTAACTTGGTGTATGTAAAATTCTGACCCACTGGAATTGTAATATAGTCAATTAAAAGTTAAAAAATCTGTCTGTAAACAATTGTTGGATAAATTACTCATGTCATGCACAAAGTGGTTGTCCTAAATGACTGCTAATATGAAATCTGGAGTGTTTTTTTAATGATTTCAACCTAAGGGTATGTTGACCAATGAAAGGTTTTGTTGGCAATTATGTGTAATTTGGATCTGTAATAATTTAATTTACAATTAGTGCTTTGGATGAAAGTGATGTAATGTTTAGTATCTCTGCCAAACTATGATCTGTAATAATTTAATTTACAATTAGTGCTTTGTATGAAAGTAATCAAATTGTTAGAGCAGAGATACTAAAGTTTAGTATACCTCACTACAAATGGATGAAGCTATAGTTAAGCGATAACGTGTGCTGATGCCATGAATGAATGAATGAATGAATGAATGAATGGTTTCACTTATAGTTCTTTTCTGACACTACACTCAAAGCTCTTTACATAGTGACCAGGGGACTCTCCTAAACCACCACCAGTGTGCAGCATCCACCTGGATGATACGACGGCAGCCATCATGCGCCAATACGCTCACCACACACTAGCTGTTGGTGGAGAGGAGGGAGTTGACAGTTACACCTAATTTATGAATGGGGATTATTAGGAGGCCATGATTGATAAGCTCGTAAGTGGAAGAGTTTTTTTACGGTGCACGGAAGGATAGAGTCTCCAACTACAGACAGGATCTAAAATCTGCCAGGTCTGCATATTTGAAAAAACTAAAATAACCAGAACAATCATAGATGTTTATTCAGTACTGTGGTTAAATTGGTTAGGAATAAACTTATATTGAACCAGATATTCCGTCAAAGCATAGTAGTAATGACTTAATTAATTTCTTTACTAAAAAAATTGAAATCATCAGAAACAAAATTGGAATTATGCATCCGTATCATCTGCCACAGCACCCCAAATGACTAAAATTATTCCCTACGAGCAACTTGAATCCTTCGCTGTTATAGGTCAGAAAGAGCTAACAAAAATGATAAAAACATAAAGATCAAAAACATTTATGTTGACCCAATATTGACTAAACTCCTAAAAGAGGTTGTTCCTGTAATCTCAGAACCTCTTCTTAATATTATTAACTCCTCATTGTCTTTGGGGCATGTCAATTTCAAATCTCCCATTTATGATGAAAACACTAAAAAATGTTGTGTCCTCCAACTATGTTCATTTTTACAGATAAATTGTATATATTAATAATTTAAGTCAGGATTTAGGCCCCATCACAGTACAAAGACTGCACATATCAACTGCCTTAGACACCATAGATCATGACATTTTCTTGGATAGGCTTGAGAATTAGGTTGGCATTTGTGGACAGGCATTAGCTTGGTTTAGGGCCTATTTCTCTGACCGCTACCACTTTGTCTGTGTAAATGAGGAACTGTCAGATCAAATTCAAGTTAAATATGGAGTGCCACAGGGATACATTTTAAGGCATCTGCTTTTCTCCCTATATATGCTCCCCCTGGGACACATTACCAGGAACCATGGAATGAGTTTTCACTGTAATGCCGATGATACCCAACTTTATACTTCTTCGAATACTGACAAAATTTCACAATTCTCCAAATTAACAGTGTATAAATGATATTAAAGAGTGGAAGGCTAGAAATGTCCTTCTATTTAATGCTGATAAAACAGAAGTTTTTAATAATACTAGTTCCAATAATACTAATTATTGGAACAAAAAAATATGACGATAAAATATAATTTGACTCTTGATGGATGTACTGTAATGTCAATTTCTTAGGGCTGGACAAAATTACCTAAAATCAAAATCTCGATTAATTGAACATTTTACCTCAATTACGATTAATGAACGATCGTTTTGTATTGTGCTTTGTTTTTTTGCACTCCTAGTTTATTAACAAGGTTTGTACTGTAAATATGCTCAACTATCAAAGGTGGGATATTTTTTTCTAATGAAAGAGCGCATTTCTTTGTGATTTTAAAATAATTTAAACTATTTATGGTTATTTATTGAATATTTCAAACAATTGAAATCAAAGCACACATTGCTTGAAATGAAAACGTCTTATGAAAAAGTCACATTTCAATGTGTGTAAAAAGATTCCTAAAAAAGTAGAATATAAATAACTTGCTTTTTTGCAAAGAAAATATATATATTTTTAATATCATCATGTGAAAAGTAGAAAATAACTTGCATCTCCTGTAAACAAATATTCTAAATAATGCCATGTGCAACAATGTAAATAGAACACTGGCTTGGACAGGGCACCTCTAATGGATTAGTAGGCTGTGTGCTCATAGCGTTATAGATTTGAATCGGACTCATGATCGCTGTTTCATGTGATCTTCCTCCCAGCGATCTTGTACTGTCACTCTATATGCAAGTATTTACTCTAGGTTCTTACTAAGAAACACTAGAATTTTTACCTTTTCAGGTTTCAGGCAGGATCTGAAGCGGAGTAGTTTGGGAAAAATATGGTTGTGATGGATCAGTGTTTCTTCTGTCGAGAGTTTTAACGAGGTGTTTAAGCCCACTGCGTCCACTGTAGCTATGGGAGCCATATCCTTCGCGATGTAGTAACAAATGGCGTCAGTTATTTCTTTCCATCTTGTATACTTTTCATATTGTGTAGAATTTGTAAATGCTTGTGTTATCGACACCTGCTTTGTGGAGGCACTTGTTACTGGTCGCTTGTCAGTCTCTGTCTTTTTTTGAGCCATGCATATTCGGTAACGTGATTGGGCTCCAAGTGTTGAAACAGATTGGTGGTATTACCTTTGGTCATTGAAATGGTTTTCTGAAGTGTTTACATTTGACTGATGCCAAAATGTGTTCAAACGATGGACACAGCATTTTTCTTTGGTACAAGCTGCTCCTGTTGCTCAGTTGACTAGGGTGTTTGAGTTCGCCTCCATGTTGCTTCCATGCCACTGACTGGATGGGGCGGAGTCACGTGACCACATGCGGTAGTATTACTTTAAGGGGAAATTTGTAACTGGATTAAAAACCTGAAATAACCGGCATGGGAAAATTACGTCGGTTAGAGGTTTCGATTACTTTTTGATTATTCGTCCAGCCCTACAATTTCTACAGCAAAAAATGTAGTTGTTATATTTGATAGCAATTCTACCTTTGAAAAACAAATTTCTAATATTTGTAGAACTGCATTCACCACCACAGAAATATTGCTTTATAATAAAGTTACGACACATGCTATAGGTTTCTGATGCCAAAAATAATTAATGCATTCATGAACTCAATACTAGATTATTATAATGCATTACCTGGTGGATGTCCTGCAGGTTTAATAAATAAACTTCAGTTGGTTCAAAATGCAGCAGCTAGAGAGCTAACTAGAACCAAGGAATATAATCATATCAGCCCATATTATAGGCATTACATTGGCTACCTGTTAAGTTGTTATATTTTTAAAATTCTGTTAATTACTTAAAGCTTTGAATGGTCTAGCTCCAAAGTACATAAGTGACCTTCTATCACGCTATAATCCATGAAGCTCACAATAATCTCAAAACCCCAGCCTGTTAACAATACCAAGAGTACCAAAATCCACAAAAGGAGGGAGATTATTTTTATATTAAACTATGGAATAGTCTTCCTAGCAGTGATCAGAACTCAGACACACTCTCTCAGTTTAAGTCTAGACTAAAGACTTATCTATTCAGCCAGATATACATCTAATTTATTTATCAATTCATGGTAATGCTGCTTTAGTTAGGTCTGCCGGAAACTAAAACACTTCTCTTATTCTTTAACACTGCTATAAAGTGAATGGCATCTACACTAATATTATTCTATTTCTTTCCCTGTCTAAACTTTGGGATTATATCCCAAGAGTTCCAGAGCCTGCCAGATCCATCTCCGGTCCTGCATGATGTCCGACTCCCACTGTGTCACTGATTGATAATGACCAACTCAGCATGTGCCAGCCAGACATCACTTCAGTCTACTAAGATGAAATTCACAGAGGATGAATTGATGCAAATTCAAATTCATGGGATTCTTCATGAGCCACTGTCTGAAGAATTGGCTCAAGATGGAGTTCATCAAAATTTCCTGCCATAAGCTTCCATGCAGACTGTGATGCTCCTCACTAAATGATACCTACATCAACTTGGTCAAAGGAGGGACAACACTCTCTAAAAAAAAAAGAAAAAATAATAACATAGAAAATGAATGAACCACTAACAATAGCCTTCATCTGCCAAAAAAGGACAATGCATCAACGTTTATTTCCTAAGTTAATTCGGGATGACTTCAAGGACTTTAACACTAAAACTTATAGTTCGTACAAAATCATTTTGTTAACCACTGATCCACAACACTTTCTTAGTTTACTTATTTTAATGACTAATAGTTCTGAACATAAATAACTAATATTGGCATTATATTCATTCATTTTCTGTTATAGCATAATTTCATGTGCAGCTGCTTTAAAACGTGCCTTTTGTGAAAAGCTCTAAACAAATACATTTGACTTGACTATTCTTTACAAGAAGTGTCCTGGGATTTTTAAGGACCACAGAGAGTCAGGAACTCTGTTTAATGTCTCATCTGAAAGACGGGACTAATGAGTAACCCATGACTAACCGCGACTGTTTGTTGTTGTTTTGGTGGCGGTTCCTGAGCAGCGGGGGTTTGAGATCGATGTGAATCCCTCAAACAGTTCTTTGTTGTATAGGTGTTAGGGTTCCTGATCAGCCAGGGTTTGATATTGATGCAATAATCCATGTAAAAACAAAAGGAGATAAAAATGGATGCACGCAGTTGAATCGCGATAAAGGAGAGGTGATAATTTAAGTTTAGTTTTATTGCATTTAGCACCTTAAAGTAAAATAAATAAAGAAATAAAAAAAAACGGTAACACTTTAAAATAAGGTTCCATTTATCTTCATTAGTTAACAACATTAAACATGAACAATCATTTTAAAGCATTAGTTAATCTTAATGTCAAATTCAACATACAGTATACTTATACTTTTATAAAATCAATGTAGCATCTGTTAACATTAGTTTATGTACTATGAACTAACAATGAACAATTGTTAGTTAGTTTATTAACTAACATTACGATTAATAAATGTTGTAAAACATATGTTGTTAATTGTTTGTTCATGATACCTAGTGCATTAACTAATGTTAACAAATGAAACATTATTGTAAATGTTACCAAAAAAAAAAATTTTTTTAAATGATTAAAAATAATAAAAGATTACTGAGATATTTATTATAATTTATCATTTCAATACCATAGTACAGATTAAAAAACCCAGGCAGGGCTCGACAATCAGGACTGCCCGATGACCACGGGCAAGTGTGAGAAAGATTCTGGCCAGTTGATAGAACTGTCACTTGCCGATCGGGCCAGTGCTGCATTTATAACATTAGTGCAAGCAAACAACAAGTGAGAGAGCACAAAAATTACACGGAGTGAACAAATTCTTCTAAAGGTGAGTGCAAGTATATTTATCTCGCAAAGATGTGCAAATGCATAATATACTGGACGTGCCAAGGCACAGTAGTGTGCATGCACACGATCGTGCAGACACAGAGCACACTTTCCTAGCACTGTCCTCGCTCTTTTCCAAGTGTCTTAGCAGCAGCTATTCCCAATGTTTAGAAAATAGCAGGAAAAAAAAAACCCACTTTAGTGGGATTTAATGTGTTTTGCATCCTTTTAAGTATCCCCGCACATTCAGTGTTCACAGTGTGTGAAATCCCCACATTTTTCGTTTTTACATGTTGGTAAAAATTTGTAATCCTCACATTGGAACACAAGAAATCAACAGTTTCTATCTATAGGACTGAAAATCCATGTCTCATTTTCTCTCATTAATTCACCTTTAGAGATGAAGCGCCGAATGAGACGTAATAAACTTTGTTAAACCCCAGTTATACACGTCTGGAAATCACGAGCTGCTCAATATTCAACATACACTCACCTAAAGGATTATTAGGAACACCATACTAATACTGTGTTTGACCCCCTTTCGCCTTCAGAACTGCCTTAATTCTACGTGGCATTGATTCAACAAGGTGCTGAAAGCATTCTTTAGAAATGTTGGCCCATATTGATAGGATAGCATCTTGCAGTTGATGGAGATTTGTGGGATGCACATCCAGGGCACGAAGCTCCTGTTCCACCACATCCCAAAGATGCTCTATTGGGTTGAGATCTGGTGACTGTGGGGGCCATTTTAGTACAGTGAACTCATTGTCATGTTCAAGAAACCAATTTGAAATGATTCGAGCTTTGTGACATGGTGCATTATCCTGCTGGAAGTAGCCATCAGAGGATGGGTACATGGTGGCCATAAAGGGATGGACATGGTCAGAAACAATGCTCAGGTAGGCCGTGGCATTTAAACGATGCCCAATTGGCACTAAGGGGCCTAAAGTGTGCCAAGAAAACATCCCCCACACCATTACACCACCACCACCAGCCTGCACAGTGGTAACAAGGCATGATGGATCCATGTTCTCATTCTGTTTACGCCAAATTCTGACTCTACCATCTGAATGTCTCAACAGAAATCGAGACTCATCAGACCAGGCAACATTTTTCCAGTCTTCAACTGTCCAATTTTGGTGAGCTCTTGCAAATTGTAGCCTCTTTTTCCTATTTGTAGTGGAGATGAGTGGTACCCGGTGGGGTCTTCTGCTGTTGTAGCCCATCCGCCTCAAGGTTGTGCATGTTGTGGCCTCACAAATGCTTTGCTGCATACCTCGGTTGTAACGAGTGGTTATTTCAGGCAAAGTTGCTCTTCTATCAGCTTGAATCAGTCGGCCCATTCTCCTCTGACCTCTAGCATCAACAAGGCATTTTCGCCCACAGGACTGCCGCATACTGGATGTTTTTCCCTTTTCACACCATTCTTTGTAAACCCTAGAAATGGTTGTGCATGAAAATCCCAGTAACTGAGCAGATTGTGAAATACTCAGACCGGCCCGTCTGGCATCAACAACCATGCTACGCTTAAAATTGCTTAAATCACCTTTCTTTCCCATTCTGACATTCAGTTTGGAGTTCAGGAGATTGTCTTGACCAGGACCACACCCCTAAATGCATTGAAGCAACTGCCATGTGATTGGTTGATTAGATAATTGCATTAATGAGAAATTGAACAGGTGTTCCTAATAATCCTTTAGGTGAGTGTATAAGTATACATATAACTAGGTAATTTTTCTAAACGTAAACATTAATTGGACATTATAATGGCGTTTGATATGAAAAGAAGCAAGATCACAATGGCTATTATTATCAGAGCTGTTCAGCTGCAGGGTGAAGATGAATATTGGAAACAGTCTATTTCATATCATCCTCATAAAACACCTGTTACATGTCTCATTTCTGTACCATACAGGTATTTTTGTTTTGTTCTTTGTATATCAGTCAGTGTTGGTCTTGTTTGGGTTGTCAGTTATATACACATTGTTAAAGACCACCTATTATGATTTTTCAAATATTACCTTTAAATGTAGAGCGTTATATAGCTGTTTCTGAATAAAAGTGCACGAAAAATGGTGTTACTGACTCCCAAAAGAAAGAACCGATTGACTGGAATTACTAACCTGAAAGGAGTCGTTAGTAAATCCAGACTTACTTCCTGTACTAACCTACGTAATTTGGTAACCAAAAAAATGCCTCTGGTCTTCATTGGCTGCTCGCAAGCAGCTTTGACCTGCCCTCAAACACTACACTAAGTGGTAGACCATTTACAACAGATTGGGACATCTGATCAATCGGAGCAGAGTAGGCTCTCTGAAAGGTTTAGGATGAATGATTTAGAACGGATCATTGAACGAGTTGCTTTTGACACTGGGGAAAAAAAAAGTAATACTGCAATTTAAATTATGAGCAAATTAAAGTGTTTTTCGACCTTGGATGCATGTAAATCTATTGTATGAGACATTTAAAACAAAATTAGGCATGTTTAAAAACATTAATACGTGCTCATTAATTCACAGATCAGGCCAAATATCTGTATATTACACATCACAACCGATTTAGTAGCAAGTCTGTTCTCTCAGCCAATAATCACATCTTTAACTCAGTGACTAAATATTTTATCCTTCTTGTGAAAACACTACACATGGGCAAAAGTTGCATAACTAAACGGGTGACCGAGAACCCATCACCTCCTCCACAGAACTCTTGTCTTAAAAGCACATGAGTAAATGGCAGAACGGCTGAGGTTAATATGATGTATTTATGAATTTATATCCGTAAAGCGCATATATGGGTTTATATAAGGCATAAATCATATCTTGCAAATTATAAATGTGATTACATTTTGGGGGACATTGTATTTTTTTTCCTCCCCTTTTTCTTCCCAATTTGGAATGCCCAATTCCGAATGCGCTCCAAGTCCTCGTGGTGGCGTAGGGCCAGTGAAAATTTTGGCAGGGCCAGTAAAAGTCTGAAGCACTGGCCCAGCAGGGCCAGTAGAAACAATTATTAGCGTTGAGTCCTGCATGATAATACCAATCATTGACCATGGTACAGGTCATTGTGAGAAACTTGAACGACTTTATATATTGTGTCCCATATTTACATTAATGTTGCACAAAATACACATGTAAATGTAGAAATGATGCTCAAAAAAGTCACCAGAATCATATGCTGTGGTGTTGTTCTTGTAAAACATTCTCACATGGGAACATGCCTTCAAATCCCCCCAGAAAAAAAAGGGTATACTATTTTATTAACGGGTGACTCGTGAAAGGCTATGACCCTTGAATGTGAAAAATACACAAACATCTTTGTACTTGTTTGAGTTTCCATGTTTATTTCAATGCAAGCTAAAAGCACATATAATTAATTAAGGGGTTACTGGGTAATGTATCGTCATCATTGTTATCCTCCATTTGCCTGGGCGGAATCAGAGGGGATGCCCCGGGAGATTTATTCCAGTGTTGGACTTACTGCTTCAAATTGAAAACTGAGGCGATCTTTCAAGGTAAGAACATTATTTAACATGTGTTACTCGGTTGCTAGGGTAACCCCATCTGGTTGCTAGGCAGTTACCATAGTGATATTAATCAAGTCTCTTTGCCATCCTGATTGAAATAAGTCAACCCGGAAGTCTCTACGTTTTTGTGATGCAGAGATATGTGATTTGTTAGTTGGTTGCTAGGGTAACCCCATCTGGTTGCTAGGCAGTTACCATAGTGATACTAATGAAGTCTCCTTGCTATCCTGATTGAAATAAGTCAACCGGGAAGTCTCTACGTTTTTGTGATGCAGAGATATGTGATTTGTTAGTTGGTTGCTAGGGTAACCCCATCTGGTTGCTAGGCAGTTACCATAGTGATACTAATGAAGTCTCCTTGCCATCATGATTGAAATAAGTCAACCCGGAAGTCTCTACATTTTTCTGATGCAGAGATATGTGATTTGTTACTCGGTTGCTAGGGTAACCCCATGTGGTTGCTAGGCAGTTACCATAGTGATAATAATCAATTGTCTCCTTGCCATCCTGATTGAAATAAATCAACCCAGAAGTCTCTCTGATTTTCTGGTGCAGAGATGTAGTTATTGCTAAATGGTTGTTAGGGTACTCTGTTTAGTTGCTAGGGAGTGGCTTGGCAGCTGCCAAACATAAATCTCCAAAGGCTCCTTGTCAGTATGAATGATATAAACCAACTCCCATACCTCTGTGACATTCAGAATGGAAGATATCCCTCTATGGATTTTGGTTGCTAAGGTGCTCGACAATGGTTGCTAGCGAGGGGCTAGGAAGTGTTGAGGTGATTCATGATTGGCTGTTTGCTGTCCTGAGTCAAACGAGACCACCCTTGTGTTTCTATGACACTTCTATCCGGAGATATCCCTTTGATCTGTTTCAATAGAAGTCTATGGGACTTGTTGCTAAGGTGCTCTAAATGGTTGCTAGGGCGTGGCTTAATAGCTTCACAATGATCCTGAGAGACTGATTGGTCGTCTGAGTAAAATGAGCCCGCCCCCTCTTCTCTATGACACTGTGATCCAGAGCTATGTTCAATACAAAATCCTTAGCCATTTCATTTCATGGGCCGTCCTACACCATTATAAGTCAATTGGGGCATTTTTGGGCAGTTCCTGCCCCCCAGGGGTGCAACTTTTACCCCATATTGAGGTATGCTCTTACAGAGCCTGCCAGCCTCTTCAAATGTGGCAAATCACACGTTTCTGCGAAATCCTCGCTCGGAGCTGTGACGCGTCAAAGTATGTCGCAATGTTAAGTCTATGGGATTTTTCGCCGCTTTTTTGCCCCTGGGGCAAACACCGTACTCGATACGCTATAAAAGTCATAGCACACGTGTCCTCAATAGGCCGTTCGATTTGACACCTCATTCGTGGGTCTACGCCAAACGGTAGCGGGACGAGTTAGGTGCCGAGTTTTGTACGGAGATATAAAAATAAAAATAAAAATAAAAATAATAAGTATGTGAGATTACAATAGTGATGCTTTGCAAGCACCACTAATTATAATAATAATAATAATAATAATAATAATAATAATAAGTATGGCAAATAACAATAGTGATGCCTTGCCTTTGGCAAGCACCACTAAAAATATTCTGTGTGTGTGTGTATATATATATATAGCTTTCCTTCTCAACAAACATGATACAATACTATACAGCCATATAAATGATATAAAAATAAATAAATAAGTAAAAAAATAAAATAATAATAATAATTAAAAAAAAAAAATGTAAAAAAAAAGTTATAGATTTAAATATTCTTTAACCATGTGCCACCTCTGATTAAAGAGGTCAGTTTTCAATTGTAATGATGCAGTCATTTTTTCCATCATATAAATCTGTTTTAGTCTCTGTTTCCACTCAGTTATAGTTGGTGATTTCACAGACTTCCAATTAGCAGTAATGTTTTTTTTTCGCAATTAGTAGTAGTACCCGTAAAATATATCTTTGGTCAGCATTGAACAAATCATCTGATATAACACCCAGTAAGAATAACCGTACATTTGAGGGAACTTCTCTTTTTACAATTTTCTCCATCTCTTCTTTAATATTTTTCCAATACGCAAGGATTACTGGACAGTCCCAAAATATATGTTTATGGTCACCTGTTTTACCACATTGTCTCCAGCATAAAGCTGCAGAGGGGTCTTTTACAAACTTTGAAAGAACCAGAGGAGTATGAAAATAACGTATTTTAATTTTCCAGTCAAATTCCTTCCACTGTTGACTATTAATTCCCTTATGGCACCTATAACAGAGTTTATCCCATAACTCCTCCTCTATTGCTATATTGGCTTCTATTTCCCACTTTTCCTTAATATTATAAGTGTTTCCAACCCTGTCTATTGACAATCTTTTATAAAGATGAGAGACATGTTTACCAACAGGGAGGCATTTTTCTGAAATTGTGATAAAATATTGTTCTATACCATTTGGGATTTTGCTAATTCTTTCTTTTTCCTTATGGTTTGTAATGTAATGCCTAATTTGCAAATATCTATAAAAATCACTTGGGGGAAGATCAAATTGTTCCTGAAGTTGTGTGAAGGACTTTAAGTGTGTCTCTTCAAAGAGCTGATTAAAAGAATAAAGAGACCATTAATTGCCCATCTCCTAAAACCATGGTCACACATTGAAGGTGGAAAATCTATATTACCCACTATGGGCATAGCTCGAGAAATTGTTCCAACATCCTTAAGCATTTTCTTTACCTCTGCCCATACCTTTATTGTATGTTTTATCCATTCATTTTCAATTTTCATTTTATTGACATGTTTTAGATCTATAAAGGGTAGGACCGACAATTGTACACCCTTAACTTCCCCTTGCTCTATTTGGGTCCACTTTGCTTCCTCATCTCCCCTGATCCAAGTCACAATTGCTGCTTGTTGAGCTGCCCAGTAATACAATTTTATATTTGGCAAAGAGATGGGTGTAGAGGTGCAGTGCGGGGAGAAAGAGCGCATCGAAGAGGATGGAGGATGGAACTAACTGGAGGATGGAACATCAGCACGAAGAGGAGGAGAACCAACATGTTGGCGACAGCGGACTTAAAGGCTATGATTCAGGAGGAAGATGAGGATGAGTGAGTAGTCGGAGGTATATAACACCTACAATTTATTTCGGCGTTAAAGGGCTGTTAAAGGTACACACAACGTTGAGTGCATATGAACAATGCATAGAATGAAAGCAATAACAGCATAATAAAAAAAAAAAATAAAAAATAAAAAAGTTGTCACAAAGGGTTTAAAAAAAAAAAAGGAAAAAGTTCTGACGGACTCTTGATGTCTACATGAGTGGTTCACACTCACTAAGACCTTTTTTACATGTTAGTGTAATACTGGTCATTATTGCACACTGGGTGCTTTTCACCACAGAGGGATTAGGTCACCACTCTCTGTCCCATTATCATCGGGGGTCAGACATGGTTATAGTTTATTCTCTGTGTCTGACTGGAAATGTGGAAGTTCTGTTCTATGTTCATAATGTTATTGTTTTGTTTTATCTGAGGCAGGTTGCACTTTTTTTTTGTTTAACTTTGTAAATTTGGAGTTAAATTATTTTATTTGTTTTTGTCTAACAGATGCTTATGAGAGGTTTGGGATGTGTTACATGAATCAGTATAAATACAATGATAGCATTACTTAACTTAATTACCTACAACATAAAAGGAATAAACAACCCAATTAAAAGAAAAAAGATACTGGGACAGTTGAAGAAAATGCAGTGCTCTATAGCCTTACTTCAAGAAACCCACCTCACAGAAACAGAACACCAAAAATTAAAAAGAGAATGGGTGGATCAGGTTTACAGTAGCTCTTATGGGAAACGGAAAAAGAGAGGGGGAGCTATATTATTTAGTAGGTCTGTGTACTTTCATTGTGAAAAGGTTTTCCAGGATACAGTGTCGATATGTTATGGTCATAGGAAGGATTGCTGGTTTTAAATTAACTATTTTGAATGCTTATGCACCAAATGAAGATTGTCCAAAATTTTTCAAAAAAGCTTGCACATTTTGTAGCAGATCATGGGAAGGTTTTTTTTTTAATTGGGGGGGGGGGGCTTAAATTGCATACTGAATAATAGAATGGATAAATTACCATAATCCTCAAAACCTCAAAGCAGAATGTCGAAAAGTCTAATGAATATTATGAAGGAATTAGGGTTGATAGATGCTTGGCGCTACCTTCATCCAAAAGAGAGAGACTTCACCTTTATGTCACAAGTGCATGGAAGCTACTCACGGCTGGATCACTTTTTGGTGTCCAAAAAAGACACCAAAAATTGAGTTAAAAATTGTGTTATTGAGCCAATAACCATTTCAGATCATAGCCCAGTACAAATGACACTTGATTTGGGATTGGAGCCGTGTATGAAGTATTGGACAATTAATGTTTCATTATTGACAGATGTTAATATAATAGAAGAAATAAGGTCAGCAATAATGGAATATTTTTCTTTGAACGACAAAGGAATGGTCTCACCTACGGTTTTATGGGAAGCAGGAAAAGCCACAATAAGGGGAAAAATAATATCTATAGGATCAAAGTTAAAGAAAGACAGACTTAAAATACAAGTAGAATTAGAAACTGAAATTAAGAGATTGGAAAATGAACATAAGCGAAGGGGAAAACAAGAAGTATTTAATAAACTTAAAGACAATAGAGCCAAGCTAGATGAGATTCTGACCTATAATGCAGAGGTTGCCCTTATCGATAGAAAATATTATGAATTGGGAAATAAGGCTAGCAGGTTATTATCACTTCAACTACAGGAAGCACAAGCTAGTCGAACAATTTCTAAAATTAAACAACCCCATTCCATCAATGTCGAAACTAGTCCAAAAGCAGTAGCAAATACCTTTGCCAAATATTATGAACAATTATATAAGGGTCAACATCAGGAATTGAAAGAAGAATTGATTTGAAAGAAAATGATTTCTTTAAAAAAATTTAAATTAGACAAGCTGACGGCAGATGAAGCCTCTGCGTTAGTAGAGCCAATTAGAGAAAAGGAGGTGAAAGAAACAATTATTAAATTAAAAAATAACAAAACGGCAGGAATAGACGGGTTTTCAGGAGAATATCATAAAGTGTTTGTTGATGACCTCACTCCGGTATTATGTAAGTTATATAATTATGTGTTAAATTCAGGGAATCCTCCAGAGTCATGGTCTGAGGCTATCATCACAGTCCTGCATAAGGAAGGAAAAGATCCACTGCAGTGTTCTAGTTATCATCCTATTAGCCTCCTGTGTGTGGACTATAAAATATTAACATCTATTTTAGCAACTAGAGTACAAAAATACATCAGGAAACTAGTAAAACCAGATCAGACGGGGTTCATTTCAGGTCGCCAAGGGACAAATAATATAAGGAGAGCATTAAACCTGCAGTCACTCATGGCAAAGGATACTCAAACGTCAATGCTTCTCAGCTTAGATGCTGAGAAAGCATTTGATAGGGTAGATTGGCAATTTTTAGAACAAACATTAATTGAGATGGGCTTCAGTGAGAAATTTACCTTTTGGTTTTGGCTGTTGTATAAGAATCCCAAATCAAAAATTAGAGTTAACGGACATTGCTCTGACTTTTTTGATATAGAGAGAGGCATAAGACAGGGTGATTCTCTCTCACCCATTCTCTTTGCTCTCAGTATCGAGCCTCTAGCGGAGGCAATAAGACAGGATATCCAGATTGGGGGGGTGGAGGATGGTGGGGGGAAAAGTTCATAAAATTTCTCTTTTCGCTGACGATATCCTGCTCTTTATAAAACATCCCCTTACTTCAATACCTCAACTAATGCAATGCCTAAAAGATTATGGAGACATTTCTGGATACAAAATTTATCAAAATAAATGAGAGGCAATGATAATATCAGGAATATGGCCTAAACAACTAAACGAGATGGTGTCATTTCACTGGTCTAAACAAG